>NC_057389.1:25090237-25225280 GCF_019320065.1 Cervus canadensis | reverse complement strand
ATTTTACTCAGCCGTCAAAAAGAACTATCATTTGAACCAGGTCCTAATGAGATGGATGAAACTGGAGCCCCTTATACAGAGTGAAGTAAGCCAGAAAGATAACGGAACATATACAGGCATACTAAGCACATATATTGGAATTTAGAAAGATGGTAACGATAACCCTATAGCAAAACAGAAAAAGAGACACAGAAATACAGAACAGACTTTTGAACTCTGTGGGAGAAGGTGAGGGTGGGATATTTCAAAAGAACAGCATGTATACTATCTATGGTGAAACAGATCACCAGCCCAGGTGGGATGCATGAGACAAGTGCTCGGGCCTGGTGCACTGGGAAGACCCAGAGGAATCGGGTGGAGAGGGAGGTGGGAGGGGGGATCGGGATGGGGAATAAGTGTAAATCTATGGCTGATTCATATCAATGTATGACAAAACCCACTGAAATGTTGTGAAGTAATTAGCCTCCAACTAATAAAAAAATTAAAAAAAAAAAAAAAAAAAGCATATTCTATGTGGTAGCTGGTAGAGTCATGGTTTGATCTAAAATGAAAATTTGAGAGGAAAGAATTGTGTCATTTCTGAATGGAAGCTCAAAGAACTGACAGGTGCTTCACAAGATGTTTTCCATCTGTCACAAGACTGGCGATGTCCCACACGAGGGCTGCTTCTTCAGTCAAGGTGTCAAACTGAAGACATGAATTCATGCAGCAGGCCCATAGATGACACATGATGGGCATACTGCTTTAGGGAGAAATAAACTTTGGTTGTTGTAAACCACTGAGATGTGGGAGAAATCTGTACAGTAGTCTAACTTAGCTAAAATTGACATATTCATTTCTCAGTGTTTGAAAAAAGTTAAACTTCTTTTTAGGCCATACAAATGATTGATTACGTTACTAAGTAATGGCCAAATATTCTCTGACAAATTTTCCTTATACTAATCTTAAAATAATTTCTATCTGATTATAAAAGGAATCCCAAAACATTTACTGCCTTGAGATTGCTGGCCATCTTAAATGCTACAGACTAGCCACTGTTACAAATATACAAGATGTTCTTTTCATCTTGACAAGTGAATCTAGACATAGAGTTAAATGAAGGGGCAAGATGACAAAGCGGGCGGGACACAGTAGAATCAGAGAATATAAAAGGAATCGATAAGAAAATAAACACTGCTTCACACTTTTGATGATGGCTCACTATGACAAAAATTATATAAGTAAATATTTTATGCATGTCTAGAATCTTATGTAAATTTTGTTTGCATTCATTTTTCTGACAAACTTATAAACATGCTTACATGTTTGCCTGAGAGACAAACAGATCACATTATACCCTGAGGAAACAGTGTCTAAATAAATTGGAGTTATTTTGAAAGTATAAAAAGCAGAAAAATTTTCAGAGGTGGGAGTTGAGTTTTGGATCCACAGCAATGTATGAATGATAATAAAAACATTAGAGCAAGTGCAAATTTTGTAGAACTCCACTATTCTGATAAATCTTACTCTGCTAAACTTGGATCACTTTTGAGAGAATCATACACCTTGGGCTAGTATGAATAGTTATTACAAATGTAAATTGGGAAGTATTAAACAAAATATATTCATATATAAAATAAATAAGATTACTAAAAGTCAATCTGGAGAAGTAAAAATACACTTTTTAAATTCTAAGATGGTATCTTTTGAATTCCTACAAAATTTTCTGAACATTTCATCATAAGTGCATATTTCCTTTTGTACTGGATAAGTGCTGGATTAAAAAAAAGTCCACCCTTATAAATTATGAGTGATAGATTTAGTTTTCCTTGATTAAGTGAATATAAGAGGTTCAAAATTGCCATTTTCCTTTGGGCCAACTTTGAAGACGATTAATAAGATAGAAAAATGTATTATTTTATAGTATATATTTTTATTGAGAAAGTTAAATTACACTTCTTTTTTACATTTTAATGTTTTAATACATCAATGTTTGTGCTATTTTTAAATTTATAACATAATTTGGAATAATATAATATAAAGCTATTCAGAGGTTTGCAGGAAAAGTCAGGATATACCATAGATTATATAGCAAGATACCACCAATATTATTTTGAAGTTACAATACTAACCAACTTGAAGCTATGACTCTACGGTATCACTGGTAAATAGCCTTTGAACTAAAGTAAAAAGCATAGAAAAATGAGTCATGACAGAGCTGATTTAGAATATTTCCACGTGGTTAAACTCCATTTTCAACTTAACTAAAGGGCTTCCCAAGTGGCCTTAATGATAAAAGAACCCGCCTGCCAATGCAAAAGGCTTAAGAAACGCGGGTTCAATCCCTGGGTCAAGAAGATTCCCTTGAGGAGTACATGACAATTCAGTACTCCAGAATTCTTGCCTGGAAAGTCCCATGGACAGAGGATCCTGGAGGGCTACAGTCCATAGGGTCACAAGAAGTCAGAGACGACTGAAGCGACAGCACGCAATCTAAGAATAGGACCCAACAGATGGTGAAGACTGTACTTCTGCCTAATGGGATATCACCAGCCACATCTTTAAACTTTAAGGACCATTTCAGGTCACTGCTTAGGATATGGACTCTGACAGACTGACCCTGGTCAGGTACTGAAAAGAAAAAGTACAAATAAAAAATTGAAGGGACAGTAAACTATAAGTCATTCTATTCTCAGATACCCTTAGAGTTAATTTCAACATTGCTGGAAAATGAAGTTTGATGGATGACAGAAGTGTCATATTAATGGTATGGAAATGCATGCATTGCTTTATTAAACATATTAGATATCTCACTCTCTCTGCCACCTGTGAGAAAATAGTAGGTAAAGATTATAGGTGCCATCTGTGGAGTCCCTAATTTATTTTCTTTCAGATGTACATTTTTGATTACTTAATTCACTGAAGTGCTAAACTATAAAATACCCATCAAAAATTGTCTATGAAAATATATATTTTACACACTAAAATGGCATAAAAATTTAAAATAAACCTATTTTACATTTTTTCTCTCAGTACACATTGATAGGTAAATGAAATAAGTTATTAACAGCATTTATAGGATATAAATTTATGCTAATTCAATATTATTTAATATACATGTGAATAAATGCTAATTTATCCTTAAAAATTATCTTTACTACTCCTTTAAGAACCAAACATATCACCACATAAACAGTGTTTTTAAATTGCCAATGTCAATGTATCATCTGATCATTTGTAAATATTTTTGTAAGATTCTTGTACACCTGAGGACAAACTATCTGAAAAATGAAACAGTAGTTTTCACTAAAACATCACTTTCATTCTCTAAAACCTAAAAGAGTGATGTGGAATAAGGCGTAACTGACACATCTCCATATATCATTTTTATTACATAGATACTATTTCCAAAATAAATGATGCCCAGATTAGAGGTGATTTAAAACATTAAATTATCTTCCAGCTGAGCACACACACTGGCCTTTCTAAACGTGTTTGTCTCGTGTCACATGGATAGATAAAAGGCACAACTGATAAGGATACTTCAGCTAGTGGTAGCCTATGCTTTACTACCAGTGTGTAAAATGACAATACTCATAATCCCCATATTATCCCTCATTACCTATTCTGAGATACAGCCAGGCCAACAACTGCAATTACCTAGGAAGATTAACTGTGTTTAATTGCTCACTCAAGTGGAGTCCCAATTCTGCCCTGAAGGTTGTCATGTGAAAATCCCAGCTGATCCTGTGTTTAAGTGAAATGCTCTGTTCTGTGACTTCATGCCAGCTAAGGCACAAATGGATATTTTCACTATAATGATAGAGATGGACCATGCTTTCCTCCCTGGTGATTTGAAATTGTAGAGGCTATTAAATTCCTTTTTCTTAATTGTCCTATTTAGCTTCCCTGTGGAAGGAGAATATAGCCTAATACAAGCCAGTTGTCAATGGAAACCATGTAACTTGAACAAAAGATAATTTATAAGCTGCATTTGGCAAAATATGATATTAGTCATTACTTTAGGTTCTGCTCAACTATCAGTGATTACAGGAAAGAGGGGGTGCCTAGGAAAAGAACATATGTAAGTAAGTGTAGTAGTTTGTATAAAATGTAGATATTGAATTTTCTAAGCTTGCCAAGAAGAGATTTCACCAAAGAATGTACAGAATGTTGTTCAGAAAGGACACTATGTCTGAAATGTACTGCACAAAGGAATGAAGAGAAGAAAGATATCAGTAAGTATGTGGGTATATCTGAACAAACACTGGCTAAATACAGCAAAAATAAAGCTATATAGGGTTAAATAATATAAAACTAACATTTAATAACTATAGCATATAAAATAGATATGGCTACAATTGAAATTAATGTATTTTTAGAGGGGAAGCTTGAAAGATAAATGACTTTAGATGCTTAACATTGTAAGAGAGGCAAAGATTAAATGCTAACATTTAGATTTTGACCATTTACATTTTCTATGATAAATAATAAATAAATAGAATATACATATAACTCATAAGACACACAAAGGCAAAGTAAATGGAAATCACAGAAAAGTTATGGTACAAAGAAAATAAAAATCTTCTAGTTATAGAAAAATAATGTGCAGAAATAGAATAAGAAGAAAAATCCAGCCATGTATTATTTACTAAAACCTATATTGAAGATAAGAATAAAACAGTTGGAAGGAAGTAAAAGGATGGAAACAAATTTATACCAGACAAAACTTCCAAATTAAAACTTTTAACCTTGATAAAGTATTAGATTTTACACTACCCCCAAAATTAAAAAGGATATACTGGAATCTGGCCTATTTTGCCTTGGATCCATTTCTCACTCTTTCCAGCTATTCCCATTGATACAGGGGTTCTGGCTCTGCAGGCTCCCTGTCATCTGACCAAAGAGCGGCATCAGCAAGAGACTGCACAGGGGAGGAAGGGAAGTCAGTGTGTTTCAACCCTTCTCTCAGCGCGCTGGGACCTGTGTCCAGTGCTTCCTCCCTTGTCTGTATTTGAAGCTCGGGCTGAACGACTCTTCCCTGCTTCTGGCTTAGTTGCCTCAGCTCCTTCCCTCTTTCCTCCAGTCTAGCAAGCATAGCAGTGGTCTCCTTCTGCTGTGAATTTTTCAGTTGTGTTAACATTCCCTGTTGAACTCCCAACTCTCCTGGGTCATTTAATATTGGGCTTTAAATTCCTTCTGTTTGAAGCACTTTTTGCAGTTTCTGTTTTCCTTATTAGATTCTGACTTCATATTAAGGATCACTTTATGATGATGACAGATTTTTTTCACCAAAAACACATAATGACTATAATTTGGGATACACCTAATACCATAACTTCAAAAGAAATGAAAGAAAAATTGATGTAATCACTAACAGGAAAAAATATGCCAGTCCAGTATCATGCCAGGAGATTTCAACATACCCCAAGGAAAATTTCTCCTCAATCACAATATTCTCCCAAGCTTATGATATAGCAATTCCTATTTCTAAGCAAACTGTTATTTGGGATATTAATTAGAAATCAATTTGTTTGCATGCACAATTTTCATTTGTGCTACTCATCCTCTCTTTTAAGCATATCTAGAATGTCTACCATGTCATTTACAAGGTGCCTGCGTGAGAAAGAAAAATAAAAAACCATGAACATCTCCACTTTGGTGGGAATACAATCAAATTACATCATCATGAAACAGAATCAATATATTGGTAGGAATATGAATAACGTGCCATAGGAGAGAAACTGCTGATGAAGGAAATTAAAATCAGGTCTTAAAAAATAAAATGAATTTGCGAGAGGAGGAAGTCAAAAAAGCATATCGCTGATTATTTTACTTAAATATTCAGTCTTGACAGGGCTGTCTGCTGTCACCCTGTTTGTTTAACCTAAACGCTGAGTACATCATGAGAAATGCTGGGCTGGATGAGTTACAAGTTGAAATCAACATAGGCAGGAGAAACAGCAACCTTAGATATGTGGATAATACCACTCTAAAGGCAGAAAGTGAAGTGGAACTAAAGAGCCTCTTGATGAGGGTGAAGGAGGAGAGTGAAAGAGCTGACTTAAAACTAAATATTAAAAAAAAAGAAAAAAAAAAACAACTAAGATCATGTCATCCGGTCCCATCACTTCATGGCAAATAGAAGGGGAAACGATGAAAGTAGTGACAGATTTCCTCTTCTTGGGCTCTAAAATCACTGTGGATGGTGACTGCAGCCATGAAATCAGAAGATGATTGCCTCTTGGCAGGAAAGCTATGACCAACCTAGATAGTGTGTTAAAAAGCAGAGACATGATTCTGCGGACAAAGGTCCATATTGTCAGAGCTATTTTCTTCCCAGTGGTCACGTATGGCTGTGAGAGTTGGACTGTAAAGAAGGAGAACACCAAAGAATTGATGCCTTCAAACTGCAGTGGTTGAGAGGACTCCTGAAAGTCCCTTGGACAGCAAGGAGATCAAACCAGTCAATTGTAAGGGAAATCAACCCTGAATACTTGTTGGAGGGACTGATGCAGAGGCTGAAGCTCCAGTACTTTGGTTATCTGATGTGAACAGCAGACTTATTGGAAAACCCTGAAGCTGGGAAAGATTGAGGGCAGAAGGAGAAGAGGGCATCAGAGGATGAGATGGCTGGATGGCATCACCGATGCAATGGACATGAACTTGGGCAAACTTCGGGAGATGGTGAGGGACAGGGAGGCCTGGCGTGCTGCAGTCCATGGGGTCAGAAAGAGTGGGACACAACTGAGTGACTGAAGAACGGTGCCATTCAGTCTTGATCTTACACGTATCATGCCAACCACCGTTTCTGGTACAGAGCATATAAAATTTTTAAAGTATACTGGTTGCGTTTATGGAGCTCATAGTTCATCGGGGAACCTGAAGAAGGGGAAGCTATGAAAACTTTCCTGAAAGAGGTACTGAATGATAAAGTTTTTGAAAAATTCTTTAAGAGTGTTTGCCAGAAGAATGAGGACATTAGAGACAGTGGACAAGGATGAAAACACCATTTCAAATGGTGAGAAAATACATCTATGACAGAAAACTACTTTTTCCATTTCTTTTCTTAAAAAAAAAATCTCTCCTATATTCTACCATTCTTGCAAACAGAATCCATACTTGTAAGCAAAAAGTTGCCCACTGTGAGATTTCTGCAGCTCTAGAGAATACTATTTTTAACATATTGATGCTCTGACAAAGATTATGCTTCATATTTGTATTTTGTATATAATACTGTCAATTAGGATGATATCCTTCCAGATTAACAAGTATGTTTGGATTTCTGTTTGATTATTATTCCTTAAAGTAAAAGGAAAATAAAAGTGAACTTCCTAAACTCCTCTCAAGATAATTGTTAGTTTAAGATGACTTTATTTACTGATTTTTCTAGAAGAAACTGTGAAGAAGTAAGAATCTATTTCCTTAAGGTAGAATTTTCTTCCTATTTTATGTCCCTTTCCTCAATTTTCAGTTAGGCCATCAAGTATTCTTTGGCTCCTTCACAGTTTCTGAATCTCTGCTTTGGAAAAACCAGAAATATCAATCATTGCATAAGTTGTACACTAAAGCCTTTGCTTCCTTTAACAGAAGGAAAAAGTTTTGCAGAATTTCAGGAAGCATTTATGTTGGTCTGGAGTTCTATAGATCATACCACATAAGTAGAAATGAATAACACCATTTCATGAGATAAACTAAGTTCCTTTTCCCACCAATAATTTTGCTCCTTCCCTGAAATGAAATCTTAGGGGTAAAGGACTCCTTATAAATAAAGAGCCAATATAACTCTCATCACAATTTTGCTTTTGTTTCTCATTTTCTCTGAACTTTGATGCTGTCCAGAATTCCTGAATATCCTAAAATAAAAATATTGAATTCTAAATACCCCATGATCTATATAGAAACAAACAATAAATTCCAAGAGGGCCAGAGATACCCTATACAAAAGTGGAATAGAGGATCTCACAATTTCCAAAAAATATAAAGTTTTAGAAATCAAGTCTATCTTTTAGTACCACTAGCAACCAGTGGCCTAATTTGCTAATAAAGTTGTCTACAGTTGAGATGAATATTTGATTGCTTTCAAGTTATTATTTTGAACTTTCAATTTTTGAATTCTATTTCACTTCAAAAAATACATCTTTATGTACTCTTAATTAATTCCTTCTACTACTTTATAGAGTCTACTAATTCCTTCTACCAAGAAACTCTAGGTGGATCTTCATGCACATACATAGAGTTACCTTTGTATTAAAAATTCCAAAGATGTCAAATTACTCCCCCAAATACCAATATTACCAAAGCAATAGCATTATTTTTAAGTTCATACTTTCAAACATACCCTCCAACTCTGGGGTCTCAAAATACAATTTCCTTGAAAGAACTTACCACTCACACCTTTTAAAAAAGGGTTGTATCAAAATTTGCTATATTGCATTTTCCTTATACTTTATGAGAAATAGTTTTAATCAAATAGTAAACTTAAAAATTATTTCATAGTTTTCCCAAGAATCTTGACATTTCAAGTTTTTGAGACTCCTGCTTTTTTTCAAATCTGACCTTTTCCACCTAAATATCATATTTTTGCATTGCATTTTGATAACTCAATATGCTTTTAAATGAATGTTGTGTGCTTTCCACTTGAAAGTATACAGAACAACATGGCAAGAGCAAGTTCCATGTTTAATTTAAATTATTTTCATGGCTTTGAGCAGATTTTAACCTTTAAAACAGCTTGGATGCAATTCTGATTAATGCCTCACTATTTAGTCTGGTGATTCAGTGGTGAACTTCCCTTATCTGATCCAGTTGAGAAAAAAATAATAAAATTATTTCCAGGCCGTATTTTCTTTCATTCAACATGAAATATTACTACTGATATCCATGGTTCAGGGATACAGTAACTGTCTAATGGAATTCACAAAACATCAAGAAGAAAATCAATCTTCTATTAGACAGTAAGATATTAATATATAGGAATATCTGTGATTTTCAGCATGAATGCTTGCCCCTTACATTTCTATAGTACTTTAGAGTTCCCAGAGAACATTCATATACCTTAACTACAAAAGAATCATGAATTACATATTATCATATTGTTTTATACATATATATATTATACATATACAAGTATGTGTGTGATGAGTCACTTCAGTCATGTCCAACTATTTGTGACCCCATGGACTGCAGGCTGCAAGGCTCCTCTGTCCATGGGATTCTCCAGACAAGAATATTGGTATGGGCTTCTGGGCCATCCTCCAGGGGATCTTCCCAACACAGCAATCACATCCATGTCTCTTATGTCTCCTGCATTGGCTGGCAGGTTCTTATCCACTAGTGCTACCTGGGAAGCTCATACATACAAATATTTTATACTATATTATAGATGAAGAAACTCTGTACAATCGGCAAAAAAAAAAAAAAAAAAAAAAGACCTAGATCTGACTGGGACTCAGATCATGAACTTCTTATTGCAAAATTACTAAAATTGAAGAAAGTAGGGAAAACTACTAGGCTATTTAGGAAATAACCTAAATCAAATCCCTTATGATTATACAGGCTCCTCTGGTGGCTCAGAGGGTAAAGCATCTGCCTGCAATGCAGGAGACCTGGGTTCGATCCCTGGGTCAGGAAGATCCCCTGGAGAAGGAAATGGCAACCCACACCAGTACTCTTGCCTGGAAAATCCCATGGACTAAGAAGCCTGGTAGATTACAGTCCATGGGGTCGCAGAGTCAGACTTTCTTTCTTTCTTTATTTCTATGATTACAGTGGAAGTGGCAAATAGATTGAAGGGATTAGATCTGATACACAGCGTACCTGAAGAACTGTGGATGGAGGTTTTTAACATTGTATAGGAGGCGATAACCAAAACCATGCCCAAGAAAAAGAAATGTAAGAATGCAAAATGGTTGTCTGAGGAGGCCTGACAAATAGCTGAGAAATAAGAGAAGTGAAAGGCAAAGGTGAAAGGGAAAGATATACTGAACTGAATGCAGAGTTCCAAGAAAGAGAAAGGAGAGGTAAGAAATCATTCTTAAGTGAACAATGCAAAGAAATAGGGGAAAACAGTAGAATGGTAAAGACTAGAGAACTCTTCAAGAAAAGTAGAGATATTAAGGAAATATTTCATGCAGACAGGCACAATAAAGGAAAGAAATGACAATAGAAGCAAGAGAGGTGGCAAAAATACACAAAAGAACTGTACACAAAAGGTCTTAACGACCAGATAATCACAAAGGTGTGGTCACTCACCTAGAACCAGATACCCTGGAGTGTGAAGTCAAGTGGGCTTTAGGAAGCATTACTACAAACAAAGCTAGGGGAAGTGATGGAATTCCAGTTGAGCTATTTAAAATCCTCAAAAATGATGCTGTTAAAGTGTTGCACTCAAAATGACAGCAAATTTGGAAATCTCAGCAATGGCCACAGGACTGGAAAAGCTCAGTTTATATTCCAATCCCAAAGAAAGGTAATGCCAAATAATGTTCAAACTACCATACTATTGGGCTCATTTCACGTTAGCAAGAAAATGCTCAAAATCCTTCAAACTAGGCTTCAGCGGTATGTGAACTGAGAACTTCCAGATGTATAAGCTGGATTTAGAAAAGGAAGAAGAACCAGAGATCAAATTGCCAACATCCACTGGATCATAGAAAAAGAGAGAATTCCAGAAAAGCCTCTACTTCTGCTTCATTGATTACACTAAAGCCTCTGTGGGGATCACAACAAACTGTGGAAAATTCTTATATGGATAGTAATACCAGATCACCTTACCTGCCTCCTGACAAACCTGTATGTAGGAAAAGAAGCAACAAGTACAACCAGACATGGAACAATGATGTGGTTCAAAATTGGGAGAGAAGTACATCAAGGAAGTATATTGTCACCCTGCTTATTTAACTTATATGCAGAGTACATCATGCAAAATACCAGGCTGGATGAATCACAAGCTGGAATCAAGACTGGCAAGAGAAATATCAACAACCTCAGATATGCAGATGATACCTCTCTAATGGCAGAAAGTAAGAGGAACTAAAGAGTCTCTTGATAAAGCTGAAAGAGGAGACTGAAAAGCTAGCTTAAACCTGAACATTCAAAAAATGAAGATCATAGCAGATACATGAGGGAAAAAAATGGAAACTGTAGCAGATTTTATTTTCTTTTGCTCCAAAATCACTGTAGACAGTGACTTCAGCCACAAAATTAAAAGACGTTTGCACCTTGGAAGAAAAGCTCTGACAAATTCTAGATAGCATGCTGAAAAGCACAGATGTTAAGACATTAAGACATTGCAAACAAAGGTTCATATAATTAAACCTGTGGTTTTTCCACTAGTCATGTACAGATGTGAGAGCTGGACCATAAAGAACACTGAGTGTCGAAGACACGATGCTTTTGAACTTTGGTGCTGGAGAAGACTCTTGAGAGTCCCTTAAAGAGCAAAAAGATCAAACCAGTCAATCCTGAATGAAATCAATACTGAATATTCATTGTAAGGACTAACACTGAAGCTGAAGCTCCAATATTTGGCCACCTGATGTGAATAGCCAACACATTGGAAAAGATCCTGATGCTGGGAAGGACTGAGGGCAGAGGAGAAGGGCACAAAGAAAATGAGATGGTTAGACAGCTTCTCTAACTAAGTGGACACGAGTTTGAGCAAACTTCAGGAGACTGTGAAGGGCAGGGAAGCCTGGTGTGGTTAGTCCACGGGTTCACAAAGAGTCAGACATGACTTAGTGCCTGAATGACAACAACATATTATTTTGAGTAAATATAGTCAGAACCAAGAAGTATGTGACACAATATATGGAAAAATTAACTCACATTACAGTGCTGGAATCATGTATTTATATTTTATGATAACATTAACTCTGATATACCTGAGATATTAATTCTACTATTGAAGAATAAGGAAAGCTTTTTTCACAAATAAGAAAAGTACTTTTAAGAATATGTAAGAAAGTATAGTTTTTCCAGTTTTTATTGGGTTTCTTTGCATAGGTACTTCTAGACCATAATCCTCTAGTCACTAGTGAAAGGGCTCTAGTTTATGCTCTGGTGCCATCAGTCTGCCCATAATTCTTTACTCCAAACACACGAGCAGATTTCTCCCTTAATTCTACAAAACTTTGCTTAGCCCAAATTGTAATTCTAAACCAAACTTTAGTGAAAGCTTGGAGATAGCAAGAAGAAATTATAGCTCTGAAAAGAAACTGTTAGCAACAGACAGGTGCCATAAATTCTCCTGGACACCAGAAACGATGAATCTTTACAGAGGGAGTATTTTTGGCTCTTTCTTGCCTTATTGCCCATTCTCCGACTGTCAGATGGCAAGGGCCAGTTTATTTCCCTCAATGGTGATGTTTGAACTTGAATTCTACCTTCATCTTCTCAGATTATGGCGGTGATGGAAGAAAATATTATTTTATACTCCCAGGCTCTTGCCCACCTCCAATCAAAATCTCAATAAAATTGGAAATATAAACAATCTACAAATTAAGATAAACTTTTAAATTATTGTGCAGGGGAATTTAGCCTAAATCACTACATAAGAGCTTGCAACTGGACTTTAGCAAAAACAAAATGCACATTAATGCTTTCTGTTAAATTAAAAAAAAATGTTTTTGCCTAAAACAAGATTAGCAACTACTACTGACAGCTTTACAATGCTGTTTTTCTTCCCTTTTGTGGCAGTGACTGAAAACTGATCACCAAATTCATACCTTTGGTTTGGCCACAATTAACCACTCTTCTTTGCACATAGGTGTAGAATGTGTTAACCAAAAAATTATGGGGAAAAGTTAAAAACCCTACTTCTAGATCATACCCATGAAAATCTTTCATGTATCATCATCCATGCTTTTCCCCTAGGTGGATTCATGTACAGGAGCATAGCAACCCTGAAGCCTCAAACAGCCATATTTTAAAATCAGCCCTTGGAGGAGTCTCCTGTTAGGAGCAAGGGTCCCAGACTGAATAGTAAAATTCTTATGTTAAATTATGTAAAAATTCTAAAATACTGTATTTCCTTAATTATTGCATCTATTTTCTACCCTTTTAAGTTTCAAAAACACAGGGTCTTTCCTCAAAGAATGCTTACATTGCTTCCTTTCCCAGATTATTTGGGAGAGAAGCTGGTGCAAAGATTTAGGTCCCAGTCCTTCATGAATAGGACCATTCCTTCCTATGGTTGTAGGAGGTTCTCCCTGCTGGGTTTTGGTAAAGCTGGATGAGCTAGTATTGAGCTGCACCAATGCTGATGATTCACCTGCTCTGTGCCTACGATCCTTGGCTAAGTATTGATTACTAACAGGAAACCACAACAAGCTATAGATCTTGCCTCTTATTGTTTTTCGCCTCGGCTCTCACATTCCCAAAAGGACATGCTTCTCCTCAAGTTCTTCTTCATTCTCATGAGTTTCCTTCAGATTTTTTCTTTCACTTTTAGTGTTTTTTTCTGTTGCTGAAAATATGCATGTGACATTAGTTCTTGGACTTTTAAGAGCTATATGCACCAAGAAACCTCATCCCTATTTAACTGTGCTGTCCTTTTTAAGAAAGAAGGATAATGCATCTTGCCCCAAATTGCATCACCTGAAACTGGATAAATTGAAAATATAAACCCCATCTCTTAGTTTCTGGTAAAAGATGAGAATACCCTGGTTAAGAGACAAAGATGTTATTTAATTATTAAACATTAACTATAATAATGTAAAACAGTCAAAGGCAAGAGTTCACATTAAACTTAGTGATATTTACCATAAGTGAAAGGACAGGCAAAGTGTGTGAAAAAGCAAGGCTGGAGACAAACAAGACACAGACCATTCTCCAAACTGCTATGATCAAACAATTTTGATCCTGTCCCCTTCTCAAGCTTTCCTCCTCTCTCTTATTAACCTTGAAGCCTCTCAAAAGAATTTTTTTCTAGTTGATTTTATTTTCTGATTACTTGTTCACGTAACTCTTTAATCTTCTCAAGTAGATTTGGTGAAGAGTCACAGATTCTGTGGAACAGAAGAAGTCCTACAGATCTGTGTTTGCATCTAAATCCTGCTACTGAACAAATGACTAAAGCAGTAACTCAATCCCTCTAAGCTGCCAGTCCTCACAGGCAAAGTGGCTATGGTAATATTTAACTTATATGGCTATTATGATAATAAAATAAGATACATGTAGATAAACTCGTTGCCACAATTTTTGCTACAGGTAAACAATAAATGGTGTCATTATTTATCAAATACAATCTCCTTCCTCAGTCTTTTTCCTCTTGACTTCTCAGAAATAACAATAATAGTGAATTCCTTAAATCCATCTTCTTTCTGGGCATTCACTATATACCTCCTTGTATACCAGTTGGAAAACACTTATTTAAACAAGAAGAAATACAGGCTTTTCTATGATATTCAACTTCTTCCATGAGCCTTACTTAACTATCATTTTCAAAATTATTTCCAAAAATGCTCTTCATGAACTTTCACTCCAGTCCAACTAAATACATTGGATTTTCCAGATAGACGTCTCTAGTCTTATAGATTATTTTCATTTCATAATTTTAATCCCTCTGTTTGAAATTATTTTCTGTTTCATCATTGCTATATTTTCCATAATCTGAGAGGAAGGCCTATACTTTTTTTTTAGAAGCCCAGAATTTAACTGTATCAGAGAATATTACTCTGCATTATTAATTGCAATTGTAAGTGACTGGATCATTACACAAACTGTCCCTTTTCGAACTTTTTAAAGTTTTATGGAAACTAACATAACATCTTGCGTATTAACTAATATTTTAATTTGAGAATTATAAATATGCTCAGAACTAGAAAAATTTGATTCGCATTTTCTCTAACCAAAAAATATCAGAATCCTGATATGGACTGTTGTTTTTCAACAGAGATGAGACAAATTAATCCAGGAAGTGACATTTCCTATGACGTGTTTTATGCTTAGCTTGTCACTGGTAATTGAAACAGAAGGTAGAGTGGTTTTAAACTTTCTTGATAGGATATCATTTTACTGTGGTTTGCCAATTTTTGCTTCTGTTCCTGTTTTCAAACAGTTCATGGATCAGATGAAAAAACAAAGTTTAGCTGGAAAAATAGTGTGGATTAGTTAAGGTACCAAAGTAATACAACAAATATAGAATCTTTGATAGTGAAACCTGTAATTTCTAAAGCACTTTTAATCTTCTCCTCTTAACTAGAGGTATCTTGAGCACATTTTCTAAAGACAAACACAAATAATTTTATGTCTCTTTTTATGTGTCTTTAGGATCTATAAAGATTATAATGAAATTATCAACTAGATGTTAATAAAGCTTTTCTAAACTACAAATTACCTATATACGTATGATCTCTAAAGTTCAATAAATGAAAACATTTACCAGAATAATTTATAACCACAAAATCAAGTACCTCAGTTGTGTCTGACCATTTGCGACACATGGACTATAAATTCCACAGAATTCTCCAGGCCAGAACACTGGAGGGGTAGTATTTCTCTTTTAAAGTGGATCTTCCCAACCCAGGGATTGAACCCAGGTCTCCCGAGTTGCAGGCAGATTCTATACCAGCTAAGTCACCAGGAAAGACCAAGAATACTGAGTGGGTAGTCTTTCCCTTCTTCAGTGGGTCTTCCCAACCAAGGAATTGAACTGGGATCTCCTTCATTACAGGCAGATTATTTACCAACTGAGCTATGAGGGAAGCCCCATAAAGATTATAATGAAATTATCAACTAGATGTTAATAAACTTTTCTAAATTGCAAGTTAAATATATATGCATGATCTCCAGAATTCAATAAATGAAAACATTTACCAGAATAATTTATAACCACAATCTATTTTCCAAGGGTATCTAGGTAAAAAATCTCTACTAAAACATTCTATTAACTTTTTAAAAAGTTTTTTTCTACATGTTTGTGTTATCTAAATTATCATCCTTTTTTCAGTGATCAAATGAGATAAATTTTCTTGAGGGGACATATAAGTTCAGGTCATCTGACAAACAGATTGCAATATGAAGAAAAAATCTCAAGATTCATTAGGCAAGAATAATTTGCATGGGCAAGTTAAAAGGACAAGAATGGAGGTTGCGTTGGGATAGCTATCAGACCACAATGTAGCTCTGATCTTTGTGCAAGAGAGAGGGAAGGAAGGAAAGTGGGAAGGAGTGTCTTAAACTGCAGTGCAGTTCCAGTGTGCCCAGCAAGCCTGAAGGGGAATTTTCAAGGCTAAGTTGCCTTGCAGAGGAATCCTGTATCTCCTAGGAATGAGGCTGGCTAGTATCCCTGCCATGCTCAGTCATGAGCATGAGGAAAATATTTCAGCTCAGACATGTGGATGGGTCTCAAAATCCAGAATACTAGGATTTGATCAATTATGCTTTTCTATGTCAAAGATTTGAAAAAAAAATTATGGCAGCTATAGAACTCAAATTTAAAACCTTAAAGAAAAATAATAAATTACACATAAATTTGTCCTTAAGTGAGGGGTTATATGAAAGCACTGTCTCATTATGTGGGCATTGTTGTTAATGACTTGTATACATTTATTGGGTTTATCAAAATATCTCATTAGTTTTTCCATAGAAAGTACAGTAATTTGTACTTTAATACAAATGGATCTTTTATGCCTAACTTTGAGGGCAACCAAAAAAGGTTTGGATAATCACTCTTATAAACCACAGAACTGGTGGAAGAAATTCAAAGGATAGATTGAAATATAAATACAAAGAATCAAAAAGAGACTATTACAAGCAACTATATGCCAATAAAATGGACAACCTGAAAGAAATGGATAAATTCTTATAAAGGTACAACCTTCCAATAATGAATCAGGAAGAAATAGAAAGTATGAACAGATCAGTCACAAGCACTGAAATCAAAACCATGATTAAAATTCAACAAGCAAAAAGGCCAGGACCATATGGTTTCACAGGCGGAATTTATCAAGTATTTAGAGAAGAGTTAACACCTACTCTTCTGAAACTCTTCCAAAAAATTGGAGACAAAGGAACACTCTCAAGAACATTCTAAAAGGCAACCATTGTCCTGATACTGAAACCAGACAAAAACACCACAAAAGTAGAAAATTATAGGCTATTATCACTGATGAATACAGACAAAAATATCCTCAACAAAATACTAGCAAACCAAATCCAACAACATATTATAAATGTCATACACCATGATCAAGTGGGATTTATCCTGGAGAGGAAAAGGTTCTTCAATATATGCAAATAAATCAATGTAATACACCATATTGGCAAATTGATCATCTCAGTAGATGGAAAGAAAGCTTTTGAGAAAATTCAATACTCTTTTAAGAATAAAACTATCCGGAAAGTGGGCATAGAGGAAAGTTACCTCAATATAGTAAAGGTCATATATGACAAACCAAAAAAGCATAAGAGTTCCAGAAAAACATCTACTTCTGCTTTATTGACTGCCAAAGCATTTCACTGTGTGGATCACAACAAACTATGGAAAATTCTTAAAGAGATGAGAATACCAGACCACTTGACCTGCCTCCTGAGAAATCTGTATACAGGTCAAGAAGCAACAGTTAGAACAGGACATGGAACAACAGACTGCTTCCAAATTGAGAAAGGAATATGTCAAAGCTCTATATTTTCTGCTTATTTAACTAAATATGCAGAGTACATCATGAAAAATGCTGGGCTGGATGAAGCACAAGCTAGAAACCAGATTGCTCAGAGAAATATCAATAATCTCAGATATGCAGTCCCACACATCAACAGAAAATTGGATTAAAGATTTACTGAACATGGCCTCGCCCCACCCATCAGAACAAGACCCAATTTCCCCTTCAGTCAGTTTCTCCCATCAGGAAGCTTTGATAAGCCTCTTACCCTTCTCCATCAGAGGGCAGAAAGACTGAAAACCACAACCACAGAAAACCAACCAATTTGATCACATGGACCACAGCCTTGTCTAACTCAATGAAACTATGAGGCACACCATGTAGGGCCACCCAAGATGGACAGGTCATAGGGGAGAGTTCTGACAAAATGTGGTCCACTGGAGAAGGGAATGGCAAAATGCTTCAGTATTCTTGCCTTGAAAATTCCATGAACACTATCAAAAGGCAAAAAGATAGGAAGGACACTGAAAGATGAACTCCCCAGGTCAGTAGATGCCCAATATGATACTGGAGATCCGTGGAGAAATAACTCCAGAAAGAATGAAGAGACAGAGCCAAAGCAAAAACAGCTCCCAGTTGTGGATGTGACTGGTAATAGAAGCAAGGTCTGATGCTATAAAGAGCAATATTGCATAGGAACCTGGAATGTTAGGTCCATGAATGAAGGCAAATTGGAAGTGGTCAAACAGATGGCAAGAGTGAGCATAGACATTCTAGGAATCAGAGAACTAAAATGGTCTGCAATGGGTGAATTTAACTCAGATGACCATTATATCTACTACTGTGGGCAAGAATCCCTTAGAATAAATGGAGGAGCCAATATAGTCAACAAAAGAGTCTGAAATGAAGTACTTGGATGCAATCTCATAAGTGACAGAATGACCTCTGTTTGTTTCCAAAGCAAATCATTCAATATCACAGTAATAATCCAAGTCTATGCCCCGACCAGTAATGCTGAAGAAGCTGTAAGTTGAACAGTTCTATGAAGACCTAAAAGACCTTCTAGTACTAACACCCCCCAAAAGATGTCCTTTTCATTATAGGGGACTGAAATGCAAAAGTAGGAAGTCAAGAAATACATGGAGTAACAGGCAAATTTAGCCTTGGAGTACAGAATGAAGCAGGATAGTAGAGTTTTGCCAAGAGAATGCACTGGTCATAGCAAGCACCCTCTTCAAACAATGCAAGAGAAGACTCTACACGTGGACATCATCAGATGGTCAATACCAAAATCAGATTGATTATATTCTCTGCAACCAAATATAGAAGCTCTATACAGTCAGCAAAAAGAAGACAAGTAGATGACTGTGGCTCAGATCATGAACTCTTATTGCCAAATTCAGACTTAAATTGAAGAAAGTAGGGAAAAACACTGGACCATTCAGGTATGACCTAAATCAAACCCTTACTTTTATACAGTGGAAGTGACAAATATATTGTAGGGATTAGATCTGATACACATAGTGTCTGAAGAATTATGGATGAAGTTTAACAACACTGTACAAGAGGCAGGGATGAAGATCATACCCAAGAGAAAAAAAATGCAAAAAAGGCAAAATGGCTGTCTGAGGAGGCCTTACAAATAGCTGTGAAAAGAAGAGAAGTGAAAGGCAAAGGAGAAAAGGAAAGATATACTCATTTGAATGCAGAGTTCCAAAGAATAGCAAGGAGAGATAAGAAAACCTTCCTCAGTGATCAACACAAAGAAATAGAGAAAAACAATAGAATGGGAAAGTCTAGAGATCTCTTCAAGAATATTAGAGATACCAAGGGAACATTTCATACAAAGATGAGCACAATAAAGTACAGAAACGGTAGGGAACTAACAGAAGCAGAAGATATTAAGAAGAGGTGACAAGAATACACAGAAGGACTGTACAAAAAAGATCTTCATGACAGAGATAATCACGATGGTGTGATCACTCACCTAGAGCCAGACATCCTGGAATGTGAAGTTAAAGCAGGCCTTAGAAAGCATCCTACAAACAAAGCTAGTGGAGGTGATGGAATTCCAGCTGAGCTGTTTCAAATCCTGAAAGATGATGCTGAGAAAGTGCTGCACTCAATATGCCAGCAAATTTGGAAAACTCAGCAGTGGACACAGGACTGGAAAAGGTCAGTTTTCCAATCTCAAAGAAAGGCAATGACATAGAATGTTCAAATTATTGCACAGTTGCACTCATCTCACACACTAGCAAAGTAATGCTCAAAATTCTCCAAGCCAGGCTTCAACAGTATGTGAACCATGAAATTTCAGATGTTCAAGTTGGATTTAGAAAAGGCAGAGGAACCAGAGATCAAATTGCCAACATTCGCTGGATCACTGAAAAAGCAACAGAGTCCCAGAAAAACATCTACTTCCACTTTATTGACTATGTCAAAGCCTTTGACTGTGTGGACCACAACAAACTCTGGAAAATTCTTAAAGAGATGGAACACCAGACCACCTGACCTGCCTCCTGAGAAATCTGTATGCAGGTAAGGAAGCAACAGTCAGAACTGGACATGGAACAACAGAATGGTTTCAAATAGAAAAAGGAGTACGTCAAGGCTATATCTTGTCACTCGGCTTATTTAACTTATATGCAGAGTACATCATGAGAAACACTGGGCTGCATGAAGCTGGAATCAAGATTACTGGGAGAAATATCAATAACCTCATATATGCAGATGACACCATCCTTATGGCAAAAAGCAAAGAAGAACTAAAGAGCCTCTTGATGAAAGTGAAAGAGGACAGTGAAAAGTTGGCTTAAAGCTCAACATTCAGAAAACTAAGATCATGGCATCCGGTCCCATCACTTCATGGCAAAGAGATGGGGAAACAGTGGAAACAGTGCCAGACTTTATTTTTGGGGGCTCCAAAATCACTGCAGGTGGTGATTGCAGCCATGAAATTAAAAGACGCTAGCTCCTTGGAAGAAAATCTATGACCAACCTAGACAGCATATTAAAAAGCAAAGACTTCTTTTTGCCAAAAAAAGTCCATCTAGTCAAAGCTATGTTTTTTCCAGTAGCCATGTATGGATGTGAGAGTTGGACTATAAAGAAAGCTGAGCACCAAAGAATTGATGCTTTTGTACTGTGGTCTTGAAGAAGACTCTTAGAGTCCCTTGGACTGCAAGGAGATCCAACCAGTCATCCCTAAAGGAAATCAGTCCTGAATATTCATTGGAAGGACTCATGCTGAAGCTGAAACTCCAATACTTTGGCCACCTGATGGGAAGAATTGACTCACTGGAAAAGAGCTTGATGCTGGGAAATATTGAGGGCTTGAGGAGAAGGGGAGGAAAGAGGATGAGATGGTTGGATGGCAACACCGACTCGATGGACATGAGTTTGAGTAAGCTCTGGCAGTTGGTGATGAACCGGGAAGCCTGGTGTGCTGCAGTCCTTAGGGTTGCAAAGAGTCAGACACAACTGAGTGACTGAACTGATCTTAAATGATGACAAACCAATAGCAAACATCATTCTCAATGGTGAAAAACTGAAAGCATTTCCTCTAAGATCAGGAACAAGACAAGAATGTTCTTTCTTGCCACTCTTATTCAACTTTGTTTCGAAAGTTTTGCCATGGCAAGCAGAGAAGAGAAATATATAAAACCAATTCAAATTGGAAAAGAAGTAGAACTGTCATGGTTTGCAGATGACAATTATGACACTACACATAGAAAACCATATGCATGCTTCCAGGAAACTATCAGAGTTCTTCAAAGAATTTAGTGAAGTTTCCGGATACAAAATTAATATACAGAAGACTCTTGCATTCTTATACACTAACAAACAGTGATCAGGAAGAAATAATTAAGGAAACATTTAGCATCTCATCAAAGAGAAAAAATTTCCCAGGATTAATCATTTTAAATGCTGATTGATCAAATGGCATGAACTATCACTGCAGATCAGGAGTATGTATGAGAAAATAAAATAGACTAAAATAAGACTACCTTATCATGAAAACCATGAATATTTTATTGCTCATAATTTACCTTTTTAAGACTTTTCCCCATTTTTTTTCACATTTTAAAATTTACTTTTAATTGAAGGATAATTGCTTTACAATACTGTGTTGGTTTTTGCCATACATTAAAATGAATCAGCCATAGGAATACATATGTCCCTTCCCTCTTGAAACTCCGCTCTATGCTCCCACCACATCCCATGTGTCTAGGTTGTTAAGAGCCCCGATTTGAGTTCCCTGTTAGAGTGAAAATTGTTATAATGATGGGAAGACAATGAACTAGGCAAGGAGTAAGAAGGTTGATGATTTTTGCACTATGGAAATAACTCTGGGCACGATATCTACTGTACTGACCCCTGTGTTCGTACATATCACAGATGCTCCCAAACATGTTTCAGTACTGGTAAACAAGTTGGAAGTGCCTCCTACTTCAAGTAAAATGTGTATATAAATCAAGAATGTAGCAATGAACATTAAAGGTGAAAATGTTATGATGTAAATTTGGGGCAAGATTAAAAGAGAAAGGTAGGACAATGTATGACAAAACCCACTGCAATGTTGTGAAGTAATTAGCCTCCAACTAATAAAAATAAATGAAAAATAAATAAATAAATAAAAAGAGAAAGGTAGTAATATCATGAGTTCCTACACAGATCTCCTTTCCATCCTTTGTTAACAAACTGGACAATCTTAAAAGCAATTAATTGAATTTCAAGTGGAAACACTTTTGTTTGATAAATGCCATTTTACATATAAGTGTATTTCTAACAATAACTGGGATTTACTAAGATTTAGGTACAGACCAGCATGCCCTAATCACTTTACATGTATTTTCTGGTTCAATACTTAAAATATTATGTTATTTTGCCCATTTGGAGGAGGTGAGGAGACTGAAATACAGAGGATGTTTAATACCTTGCCAAAGATCTTGTTAGTAGGAACAAAACAATCTGTCTAGAGCTTATATGTTTGAACACTTATTTTATGTCTCATTTGTTCCCCTACAGAGTAGGTGTCTCAAATGAAATTATGCAATCAGTGTCTGTGCCACTGATGTTAAAGAATTTGTGTGTGTGACTTTAAAGAATTTGTGTGTGTATGTGGCACGGGGGTGGTATTTCTGAATATGGTAAGCGAACATACAAAATGGACTTAAAGCTCTTAAGGTTCTAAATGCTATAAATTTACTTCATTCAGTAGCATACTGCTATTGAATTTTTGCTCAGTCGTTAAGTCATGTCCAGCTCTTTGAGACCCAGTTACAACACGCCAGGCTTCCCTTTCCATCACTATCTCCCTGAGTTTGCTCAAACTCATGTCCATTGAGTCAGTGATGCCATCTAACCATCTCAGCCTCTGTTGCCCCCTTCTCCTCTTGCCCTCCATTTTCCCTAGCGTCAGGGCCCAGTTTATCATCTGGAATAATGACTGTGCAGTAAAACAGTGTGAGAGCCCACTCAGCAAGTTAGCTCCTTATGTCTCTCTGGCCTCTGACCTACTAGGGAAAATAGTAAAAAAGAAAAGAAAAGAAAAGAAAAGAAAATGCTGCCGAAGGATTTCAGAGCAAGTCATCATCAGAACAGAAAAATAGGACTTGAAAAGCAATGTCTTTTCTAGTGAGTCAGTTCTTTGTATCAGGTGGCCAAAGTTTTGGAGTTTCAGCTTCAGCATCAGTCCTTCCAATGAATATGAATACAAAAACACAAATAGAAAACACGTTGAAGTAAAATTACAACTTGCTTCATCAATGCAATTATTGCTGAAGCAATGCTATTGAGCTTCATTAGTCATATTTTATAAATTTTAAAAGCCTTTGGTACACATCTATTAGAATGGCCAAAATTTGGAACACTGACAAAACCAAATGCTGGCAAGGATGCGGAGCAATAGTAAGTCTCACTCAGGGATGGTAGGGATGCAAATTGATACATACAGTCACTTTGGAAAACAGTTTGGTGGTTTCTTTAAAAAACTAAATATACTCTTATCCAAAGTAATTGGAAACTCAGACTCACACAAAAATCTTCACATGGTTGTGTATAGCATCTTTATTCACAATTGCCAAAATCTGGAAATAACTGAGATATCCTTGGGTAGGTAAATGGATAAACTACATTTTATATTTCAAAATGGAATATTGCTCAGCAATTAAAAAAAAAAAGAGTTTTCAAGCCACGAAAAGAAACAGAGGAGCCTTAAACTGATATTACTAAGTGGAAGAAGTCAATCTGGAAAGGCTAATACTGTATGATTTCAATTATATGACATGTGGAAAAGGCAAAACTATACAGACAGTAAGATCAAAGTTTGCCAGGAGTTAAGGGGAAAAAAGGGATAAAGAGCAGAGCATAGAGGATTTTTAGGGCAGTGAAACTATTCTTTATGATACCATACATTGGATATATTTCATTATATGTTTGTTCAAACCTATAGAATGCACTACACCAAGAGTCAATCCTATTGTAAATTTTGGAATTTGGATGATTATGATATGTCAATGTAGGTTATATCAGTCATAACAACTGTGCCATTCTGGTGGGGATGTTGATAATGGGAGAGATACGTATGTATTGGGACAGGAGGTATACAGGAAATCTCTAAACACCCTCCTATCAATTTTACTGAGAAGCTGCTTTACAAAAAAAAAAAAAAGCCTCTTTTCTTAAAAGAAAAGCTTTTGGAAACAAGTGCATTCATGTACTACAAAGGAACAGCTACTGCTCTTGCCTTCTCTCTGTTGTGCAGAATCTCTTCTTATCCCTCAGCATTTTCATAATTCTTACAGTTTTCTCTCTGTCAGATACAGTTTCTTACCATTAACAAGCTTCAACCTGATTCTTTCTTCCTACCTTGCTATAATGCCAGTTAATTAGAATTTGGATTTGATAAGCAAAGACAGGAGCACAAGAATAAAAGGAAGAGACATGAGAAAGGGAGAAGAAGGAAAAGAAATGCATCACTATTGGAGGATGCTAAACCTGCCTGTTGCTGACTCAGTTCTCTGGGGCAGAATAAATATGAAAGGAACTTGACATATATTTCTCTTGCTCTTCTTGCTGTTCATAAACCTCTTCATTCATTTTCTCTAACTGAGGCTCTCAATAACCTTGAACAGCAACAAAGCGAATAGCAAAAGAAGAGGTAAGAAGAACAACCTCTTCTAACTACTGCAGCTTAAGTCCCAAGATCCACATTCTGTTAGAATTCCTCTTAATATTATTTTTTATCTACTTAATGTCTTAAATAGAAACTTAGGAGCCCTCAAATGGGATCCTAATGACCACATATTAAAATACTAAATGCATTTTATAGATTTTAAATTCAACAACTGTGAGCAGCATTTTCAAACATAATCAGTTTCCAGGTTGAGAAAGATTGCAGCTATATTACACAAACACACACATACACTTTCTGATTGGGCTGTGTCTTATTTATTTGATGTAATCTAGCCCATTATCTTGCATCTAAGGTTCTCTGACCCTAATATCCTGGAAGAAAAATGAAGCACGAACTTGAAGATAAAAAAAAGATTACTGGTCTTATAACTTTTTACTTAAAATAGCTGATAAGTAATCATGATTTGAAAGTTGCTTCTCTTCACATCTGTCTTATCTTCTGTTTTAAGAAAAAATATAAGAAAGTTTACAGGGAAAAAATTTATAGAATACACAATCTTGGTGAGATTTCATGAACAGAAGCTCTTGTTGGATATGAGGAAACATATCCAAGAAGAAGAACCCACTCCCCACTAGAAGACGCCCTCTACAACACACACACACACACACACACACACACACACACACACATCCTCCCCAGCAGAACCACAACCTGGACACTGCTCACAGTTTAAGAAAGAAGCTAGTCATTTGGTGGGGACATTTTCACATACTAATACACTTGGCAAGAAATAGGAAGGGGATACAACTGAAGTTTTGTTCTCTAGTATATTGCTAGTGAATGGTGGATTATTTCACTAAGTGAAATTTTTCTAGGACTTGATTCTCAAAGAACTCAGCTTAAAGGAACCAAAGGAAAAATGTATTACAGGATTATATACTATTTGAGCTGGGAAGAAACATCTTATAGCCATCAACTTCTATTTAACAGGTAAGAAAGCTGACATGCAAAGATATCAATTAATCCATGTATTCATTTTTAACTATTACAAATATGAATGCCTAAAAGATAAATACATTCAATTTAATAAAAATTAAAAACTATGCCATATACAAATGCAAAATCAAAACAAAAGTTGAAAGATACATAACAAGTGATTCAAATATTGACAACTTATAAGAAAATAAATGCTTTCCTTATTACACAAAGAAGGGCTTCAAATCATAATAGAGAGATGAAGAGTTCTGTTGGAAATGAAGCATAGGACAAGAGCACCCAGCTAAAACAAATAATCATTTAACTTATGAAAAACTATCTTCTTATTATTAAATAAATGAAAATTAAATACTAAGAAATATCTTTGTTAATCTATCAAATGCAAGCTGTTTAAAAGTTGGATAGCACCCACGGTTAAAGTGCAGTCAGAAAGCATAATCAGTGGTGTTCTGGAGACAGATTTTCTGGTGCATGAGAGCTGATTTTGCTCATTTTTGCTCATATCTGTACAGAGTAACATCATGTTGGTACCTTGAAACTTGCATTGGCTAGAAGAGGTTTACCATGGAATTTGTCAGTCATTATCAATAAGGGCATTTTTTAAAGCCAGAAAACCCAGTACACTGTGAGTATATATAGTATGAGCACTATGTGTACTCATACTTTGAAATGAGAATAAAACTGATACAACATCTTCATAAAAGGGCTACGTATAAATGTGTAACCAAATTTTTAATGTGTATATATGGGCTCAGTCATTTCATTTTGATGAATTCATACTTAAAATACTTTTAGACAGATGTCTACAAATAAATTTGACCATGTTTCCATTTTTGTAAAAGACAAAAAGAATTAGACATAACCAAGATAGCCAGGGATACAAACAAACACAAAAAATTATGAAAATATAGAATCTGGGAAAATTTTGCCTCTATTTATAAAAAGAGTAAAAAAGTGTTATGTATAATAATATAAAAGTATAACAAAGATTATCTAAAACTGAAAAACTAGTTACTAACAGTAGCTATAGTTTAATTTCTTTGTGCTAATAAAATTGAGTAGCAAAAAGGAAATAAGATAGTTGAAAGGGTACAAAAATGTATTATCATTACTTGCCTTTAGAAAGTGGGACTAAATGTCAGGAGAAAAAATATATATACATTCATGTATCTTTTATTTTTCTAATACATATAATTTTATACACATATATATATATTTATACATATCTAATACCATATCATCTTAATCTGGAGACTATATATATAAGTTCATATACATAATATATATGAAATATTCCTCTCATACTGATTTAAATTTTTAATTTTATCAACCATCATTTTGTTATTAAGAACTTTTTCCTTTTGGAATATAACTGCTTTACAATGTTGTGTTAGTTTCTGCTATATGACAGCATAAATTAGCTGCATGTATGTATGTGTGTGTGTATATATACACACACACACACATATGGGCTTCCTGGGATAGCTAAGCTGTTAATCTGCCTACAATACAGGGGACCCTGGTTTGATTCCTTGGTTGGGAAGTTACCCTAGAGAAGGGATAGGCTACCTACTTCAATATTCTTGGGCTTCCCTGGTGGCTCAGTGGCAAAGAATCTGCTTGCCAATGCAGTGGACATGGGTTCAATCCCTGATCCAGGAAGATTTCCATGGAGAAGGAAATGGAAGTCCACTCCAGTATTTTTGCTTGGGAATCGCCATGGACAGAGGAGCCTTGCAGGCTACAGTCTACAGGGCAGCAAAAGTGAGACACAGTTGCACAACAACAATACACATAGCCCCTCCCTTTTGAGCCTCCATCTCAACCTCCCACCAAGCACCATTTTTAAAAGGAAAATACAACTTTAAATAAGATTAATAATTAAATAAGACGATGGCCTAGACTTTGAGTTAAGTATTATTTCCATGCCTATTTGCTTTAGTGTGATTCCTCCGTAGGGACTGGAGGTGAGGTCACCCTGCTAACAGACTTTACTCTGAGAGCAGAGTCACTTTTACTCTCAATCAATCTGGGTAAATAAATATAAAGCACTTAGAAATCTCAGAAGGCTGGCCTCAGATGGAATACAGAGAAGTTTATCTTCTCTCTTAATAGATACTTTGCAATGGGGTGGAAGGTGTAGTTTACTGAACTGGTCCTGAGCAGAAGGGTGTAATTAAATTGGTACATTTATGTTTTGCTAGGTGACAGTATAAATAATTACAACACTTGGCAAACTAGTTGGCAATATTCATTAGAAAAAAGAAGTTTTATTGCTAGTTGATCCAGAACTTTTATTCCTAGTATATTCCCTCTAAGAAATAATCTGAAACAAGGAAGAAGCTAAGGTACAAAGATATTCAATTATAGTATTATTACCTACTTTAATGAAAAAAGAAGCAGAATTTAACTGTTTAACAATGAAGGAATTCTAAACAAAATGAAGCATATACAATCATGGAATAAAATTTAGTAAATAGAAATATCAGTATAAAGAACTTAATAACATGGTACTTGATAGTTCTTGTATGTCTTGATGGATCTTCTAACTCCACTTGAGGAAGGTGAACAAATCTAACCCTTATCTAGTGTTGCCTCACTCATAAAATGGTACCAACATATGTTAAGTCACTTCAGTCATGTCTGACTCTTTGTGACCCATGGACTGTAGTATGCCAGGCCCCTCTGTCCACGGGATTCTCCAGGCAAGAATACTGGAATGTGTTGCCATGCTTTCCTCCAGGAAATCATCCTGACCCAGGGATTGAACCTGTGTCTCTTGTGTCTCCTGCACTGGCAGGCAGGTTCTTTACCATTAGCACCACCTGGGAAGCCCATACCCTGTGATGAACAGATTTGTAGGAGCTAAGATGTTAAAGGGAGCTCCCCTGAAGCTCAGATGGTAAAGAATCTGCCTGTGATGCAGGAGACCTGGGTTCAATCCCTGGGTCAGGAAGATCCTCTGGAGAAGGGAATAGCAACTGAGCGACTAAGCACACAAGATGTTAAAAGACCAGTTGAGAAACTTAAAATAGTTTAAGTGAGAAATGGTGATAGTATGGGCTACCTATCTATCTATCTATATGCATGTGTGCTAAGTCACTTCAGTCATGTCTGACTCTTTGTGACCTCATGGGCCAGGCTCTTCTGTTCACGGGATTCTCCGGGTAAGAATACTGGAGTGGGTGGCCATGCCTTACTCCAGGGGATCTTCCCAACCCGGGATCAAGCTCACCTTTCTATGTCTCCTGCTTTGGCCGGCAGGTTCTTTGCCACTAGCGCACCTGGGAAGCCCCTGTATATATTGCCCATACTATTGCCATTTCTCACTTGAAATATTTTAAGTTTCTCAACTGTTCTTTTAACATCTTAGCTTCTATAAATCTGTTCATAATATGTAGTCAAAATAGCTTTTCAAAACAAAAATTTGATAAAATTTCATGGTATTCTCTTTATTCTTTGAATTAAAACAAATACAAAAATAACAATATATAATCACCATATTTCCTGCTACCAGGGATTCCATTGAGGTGGTTTTGTCATTTTAACCTACATAATTAATTTTAACCTAATTATCATTCAGTTCGCTCTTCAGCAAGAGTTTACAGAGGAAAAACCACATTTTGGCTAGGACATATCACAGTATCTTGTGACTTTCCTATGGGCACCTGGAACAACGACAATATTACAGTTGTCTGTAGGTATTTCATATCAATGCTTGACTTTCATACTAGTTTGTCAGTCTCATGAGAGCAGGGACAATGTTTGTTTTGCTCATTATTTTAGCCTCAACTCCTAGCAGTGTATCACAATATAGTAGGTACTTAAGAATCATTTTTCAATACAGGATAAAAAAAAATGTAAAGGTAAATAACTTAAAAATTATGTGTGATTTATATGTAAAATTAAAAACTGAGTAAGGAAAAAAGCAGAGTACAAATAAATTACTAATAGATTTTATGTTTTTAAAATAAAGGATTGGGTGATGATTTTACATACATTGCTAGGAAGGGGTAACACTAATAGTGTTGCTCATATTTATTATTTTAGTACATGCCTGGTGGTACACACTTATATATAATATACATTTATTTATTCCTCATAGCAAAGCTATATATTAAATAACCAAATATTGAAAGATATATTATTATATCATTGAAGACACTGAGATATAAATTTTTCAAATGACTGAACTTAAATCACAAAGCTCATAGTGGATCTGGAATCAAATTCAGATTGTTCTGACTTCAAGGATCACATTTTTAATTAGTTTGCTACACTGTCTTTCATAAATAAAGTTTTGATATTATAGGTGATCTTGATGCCCATTGTTTCTCTGATTTTCCATAATATAGTTTTAATAACAATAATAATGAATTAATAATTGCTTTTTCCACCCTTAAGTCAATATTTATTTTTACTTTATCTCTCCAAATAAAATTTCATTATTAAATAAATATTTGACATATATACACTATTAATGGGGCTTCCCGGGTAGAGCTAATGGTAAAGAACTCAGCTGCCAAAGCAGGAAATATAAGAGACACAGGTTTGATTTCTGGGTTGAGCCTAGAGGAGGGCATGGCAGCCCACTCCAGTATTCTTGCCTGGAGAATCCCATGGACAGAGGAGCCTGTTACAGTCTACAAGGTGGCAGAGTCAGACAGGACTGAAGTGACTTAGCACACACACACACACTATTGATACTATGTATAAAACAGATAACTAATGAAAACCTACTGTATAGCTCAGTGCTCTGTGCTTACCTAAATGTAAAGGAAATCCAAAAAAGAGGGGATATATGCATACATTAATATATTTTCACTTTGATCAACTAATTCACTTTGCTGTACAGTAGAAATTACTACAACATTGTAAGGCAACTATATTTCAATAAAAATTAATTAAACAAATTGAATTAAGTATTTTAAGCACAAAAAGAAGATATACGGTCCTAGGGCTTTTATAATCATAATTATGTCACAAAATAAAATTATATGTGAACCAACTTTAATTCAATATGCAACCAATTTGTATGAAAATATATATTGGAGACATTATTTTCAATTTTGGAAAATTTAGAAGTAGTAATGCATAGTATATAGTTCATACATTTTGAACATCTTGACTGTAGCATGGTTAATGAATCCTGTAACTATGTGTGTGTTTACATGTGTCTGTGTTTTGGGGGACAGGTGGAAATAGAAGTGTGGGAATATATACATCACTGATGTAAAATTGTTGACTGAGGTTCATTTCAATAGCTATATCAAATTTGTAATACACTAGAAAATTATGTTCACATTCTTATTGCACACAGTGTAAAATCACACAAAGGTATATAAGGAATGCACTGCTGATGTTACCAAACTTGAATTAGTGAAGTCAACAGTTCCTTAGGAGCACAATATCCAGCACACTCAATAAGCAAAACTGTGTCTGTCAAGACTGTGTTGAAAAGAAGTGGGCATGGTTACTGACTTTATTCAGGTATGCATACTTGTTTACATTTCTCTGGGTACTACTTAACTGCACACACTTTGACAGAGCAAAGTAAGTCCCTCTCCTGGACCAGTATTTAATATTCACTAGCCCTCCAGTGAGTACCACAGATTTTCAAAAGCCAAGAATATTAATGTTCCCTACTATAAATAAGGGAAATACTTTATAACTGAGAACAATTTTCTTTTCATAATCCTAGTATAACATGATATTGAAATATTCCAATCTGTTATTCAGTTCAGTTCAGTCACTCAGTCATGTCCGACTCTTTGCGACCCCATGAACTGCAGCACGATGGGCCTCCCTGTCCATCACCAACTCCTGGAGTTTACTCAACCTCATGTCCGTTGAGTCGGTGATGCCATCCAACCATCTCATCCTCTGCCATCCCCTTTTCCTCCTGCCCTCAATCTTTCCCAGCATCAGGGTCTTTTCAAATAAGTCAGCTCTTCGTATCAGGTGGACAAAGTATTGGAGTTTCAGCTTCAACATCAGTCCTTCCAATGAACACTCAGGACTGACCTCATTTAGGATGGACTGGTTGGATCTCCTTGCAGTCCAAGGGGCTCTCAAGAGTCTTCTCCAACACCACAGTTCAAAAGCATCAATTATTCGGCGCTCAGCTTTGTTTATAGTCCAACTCTCACATCCATACATGACTACTGGAAAAACCATAGCCTTGACTAGACAGACCTTTGTTGGCAAAGTAATGTCTCTGCTTTTTAATATGCTATCCAGGTTGGTCATAACTTTCCTTCCAAGGAGTAAGCATCCTTTAATCATGGCTGCAGTTACCATCTGCAGTGATTTTGGAGCCCAGAAAAATAAAGTCAGCCACTGTTTCCACTGTTTCCCCATCTATTTGCCAAGAAGGCATGGGGCTGGATGCCATGATCTTAGTTTTCTGAATGTTGAGCTGTAAGTCAACTTTTTCATTCTCCTCTTTGACCTTCATCAAGAGGTTCTTTAGTTCTTCTTCGCTTTCTGCCATAAGGGTGGTGTCACCTGCATATCTGAGGTTATTGATATTTCTCCCGGCAATCTTGATTCCAGCTTGTGCTTCTTCCAGCCCAGCATTTCTCATGATGTACTCTGCATATAAGTTAAATAAGCAGGGTGACAATATACAGCCTTGACATACTCCTTTTCCTATTTGGAACCAGTCTGTTGGTCCATGTCCAGTTCTAACTGTTGATTCCTGACCTGCATACATATTTCTCAAGAGGCAGATCAGGTGTTCTGGTATTCCCATCTCTTTCAGAATCTTCCACACTTTATTGTCATCCACACCGTCAAGGCTTTGGCATAGTCAATAAAGCAGAAATTGATGTTTTTCTGGAACTCTCTTGCTTTTGTGATGATTCAGCAGATGTTGGCAATCTGATATCTGATTCCTCTGCCTTTTTTAAAACCAGCTTGAACATCTGGAAGTACACAGTTCCTGTATGGCTGAAGCCTGGCTTGGAGACTTTTAAGCATCACTTTACTAGGGTGTGAGATGAGTGCAATTGTGCTGTAGTTTGAGCATTCTTCGTGATTGCCTTTCTTTGGAACTGGAATGAAAACTGACCTTTTCCAGTCCTGTGGCCACTGCTGAGTTTTCCAAATTTGCTGGCATATTGAGTGCAGCACGTTCACAGCATCATCTTTCAGGATTTGAAATAGCTCAACTGGAATTCCTTCTCCTCCACTAGCTTTGTTTGTAGTGATGCTTCCTAAGGCCCACTTGACTTCTCATTCCAGGATGTCTGGCTCTAGGTGAGTGATCACACCATTGTGATTATCTGGGTCATGAGGATCTTTTTTGTACAGTTCTTTTGTGTATTCTTGCCACCTCTTCTTAATATCTTCTGCTTCTGTTAGGTCCCTACCATTTCTGTCCTTTATTGAGCCCATCTCTATGCCCCAACCAGTAATGCTGAAGAAGCTGAACAGTTCTTTGAAAACCTACAAGACCTTCTAGAGCTAACACCCAGAAAAGGTGTACTTTTTATTATAGGGGACTGGAATGCAAAAGTAGGAAGTCAAAAAAACACCTGGAGTAACAGGCAAATTTGGCCTTGGAGTACAGAATGAAGCAGGGTAATGGCTAAAAGAGTTCTGCAAGAGAACGCACTGGTCATAGCAAACACCCTCTTCCAACAACACAAGAGAAGATTCTACACATGGACATCACTAGATGGTCAACACCAAAATCAGATTGATTCTATTCTTTGCTGCCAAAGATGGAGAAGCTCTATACAGTCAGCAAAAAACAAGACTGGGAGCTGACTGTGGCTCAGATCATGAAACTGAAGAAAGTGGAGAAAACCACTAGACCATTCAGGTATGACCTAAATCGAATCCCTTATGACTATACAGAGGAAGTGAGAAATAGATTTAAGGGACTAGATCTGATAGAGTGCCTGATGAACTATGGACGGAGGTTTGTGACACTGTACAGGAGACAGGGATCAAGACCATACCCAAGAAAAAGAAATGCAAAAAAGAAAATGGCTGTCTGAGGAGGCCTTACAAATAGCTGTGAAAAGAAGGGAAGTAAAAAGCAAAGGAGAAAAGGAAAGATATTCCCATTTGAATGCAGAGTTCCCAAGAATAGCAAGGAGAGATAAGAAAGCCTTCCTCAGAGATCAATGCAAAGAAATAGAGGAAAACAATAGAATGGGAAAGACTAAAAGTCTCTTCCAAGAAAATCAAGAGATACTAAAGGAACCTTTTATGCAAAGATGGGCTCAATCTGCTATTAAGGAGCTGTAAATTTTGGAAAGATTGAAGGCAAAAGAAGAGGGTGGCAGAGGATGAGATGGTTAGATATCATCACTGACTCAACGGACATGAGTTTGAGCAAACTCCAGATGATAGTAGAGGACAAAGGAGCCTGGCATGCTGCAGGCCATGGGGTTGCAAAAAGTCAGACACAACTTAGCAACTAAACAACAACAACAAAATTTTGGAAACCTGCTTTCACTACCATATGCAAATACTTATCTACTATGCAAAGATTCCATTTAGATATACAAAAAGGAAAAGTAAAATCAAGTGATCTGTGTTCATTTAAGATACAGACATATGTTCCCATTTGGAATTTTCACTGTGTTCATTATATGAACATAACCTTAAGTTGTTCTAAAAATTACAAATAATTCATAAATATTCCAAAATTTCTAATTTATTTTTAAGAAATTTATATGGCTACTATTACAATATCTTTATGAAAAAAAAAATCACTGTATTTGAGATAGCTTCCTTGGTCTAGTCTTTAAGGTCTTATTCCACTTTTAATGCTTATTTCTTGTTACTGTTGGGTTTTATTTTGCAAATTTATAATTTTTTTTCACTTTTAAGTAATGATATTTTTATTGCTTTCTGAAGGCTTTTTAGGCAAGGAGAGGATTTAATAATAAAAACTGAGTAAATATCTCTAGGATGAAATGTGCCAATAAAAGAAGCCTTTTTTTCCCCCAGCTTCAGTGTGCAGAGAGAGCTGTCTGAATCATACTGTGTTCAGTGAAATCTGCTGAGAAAGGACTTACCAAGCAATATTAATGTTTTACTCAATCTTTGGGCCATTTTTAACAAATAGAGATGAACACCAAAGGTGAATGCTGTGGTGTGTATAATAAGTAAGCACAAGGAGAGTTTGTTAGCATGTGTCAAAGCAAAAACTGAACAGGATGAAATTAAAGAGATGGAAGCTACTGCTCATAGGGGACAGAAACCAGTACCACCTGATTTCAACTGTGCTGAAAAAAAGGGTCAGAGAGTTTTTAATAGCTGGGATGAGGTGGATAGAGGAGAAACAGTAGGCCATTTGTGTTTACTAATCTGCCTACCTGAAGGAAAAGTAAACTTTCTCATGTGTTCATGAAAGGAGATTATTTTATAACTTGGAGTGAGGCAGCCACTGATTTTCAGCTCTTACTCTCCCTGAGAGACTGAGAAATAAGGCTGGCTGAAGTTCCCTGATGAATACATTTCAAGGGGATGGATCCACAGTCCTCAAGGCAATCCTAGGTTGTAAAATTGGCAAGAGGTTTTTAAAGTTTTTACATCTCAATGGGGCAAAGGGACAATTCACAATTATATGTTTTCTTAAGTAAATCCTCTACAGAAAAGGTCAGGGCTTAGAGTCTGGAAGAAGCCCATCTACAGTTTAGTCAATCTGAGGGAAATACTATCACTGTCTTAGTTATATGTCATTTTCCCCTGCCCCTGCCTTACAAAGTTCATATATTTCATTTTTTTCAGACCTATGGTGATGAATGAAGCAAAGACTCAGAGAGGCTGGCATTGGTCCACGGTCATATGGCTAGTCCAACTACACATTCAAGATGCTCTTCCCTTATATGTCTGTGTCTTCCTCTACTTAGCAGCAAGTTCCTAGGTGAGATGTAACTGTCTCCTTTTGGGAAAATATACTGTATTCTTAATTTTATCTGTTTCCAGGTTGTGTTCACTCTCCTGGTGAAAAGAGGAATAGAGCTCACTGGTTTATTTATTTTTATCTCTATTAAACATAGCTTTCTGGAGCCAGCATAGCACAATGGGAAGTGTTCCCATCTACAGGACACACTATTTACACTTGAGCATTTTAAGCCAGAAGGTTATTACAACATAACTAATCTTTCCTTTTGATCAGAAGTCAAGAATGGTCTAGTTACTCTTGAGAAGTTCTTCCATTGAAACCTGAGTCAGAAGAAAACTTCCCACCCACTGAAACAGCACAAGGGTCTCAAAATTTTTTGAAGGCTCTTTGCCAAGTACTCACTCAGTCCAACAGTGCATAGCTTGGTGGATCTGACAGGATAAAGAGGATAAACTGCTTGCTATGTTAAAGCAAGCATGAAAATAATGAGCAAAGAAAGTTCATGGATACCATTATGATATTTGGAGTTAAATAATGTATGACATTAATGGCTTGAATTTAACATAGCTTCCTATTAAAACTTCTTTCCTGGAGGGATCAGGAAACATAATAAATTACGAGGCATGGCAAATAGAAGAGGGGAGAAAAAGAAGAAGCAGTGACAGATTTTATTTTCTTGGGCACCAAAATCACTTTGGATAGCAATTGCCACCATGAAATTAAAAGATGCTTGTTCCTTGGAAGGAAAGCTATGCCAAACCTTGACAGTGTATTAAAAGGCAAAGATACCACTTTGCCAACAAAGGTCCATATAGTCAAAGCTATGACTTTTCTAATAGTCATGTACAGATGTGAGAATTGGACCATAAAGTCTGAGCACTGAAGAATTGATGCTTTTGATTTGTGGTGCTGGAGAAGACTCTTGAGATCCCTTGGAGAGCAGGGAGATCAAACAAGTCAATCCTAAAGGAAATCAACCCTGGATATTCATTGGAAGGACTGATGCTGAAGCTGAAGCTCCAATATTTCAACCAATTGATGCGAAAGCCAATTCATTGGAAAAGACTCTGAAGCTGGGGAAGACTGAAGGCAAAAGAAGAAGAGGGCAGCAGAGGATGAGATAGTTAGATAGCATCACTGACTCAATGAACTTGAATTTGAGCAAACTCTGGGAGATAGTGGAGGATAGAGGGGCCTGGCATGCTGCAGTCCATGGGATTTCAAAAGAGTTGAACACAACTTAGTGATTAAACAACAAAACAACTTTGGTACATAAAGCATTTAAAGCTGGTGGCTTATATTTACTTTTAATTTGTGGATGGATGAAGTTCTAAAAACTCTAATGAGTTTTACCCATCCAAATAGAAGCTGAATAATCTTTTACCTTGAATTTTATGACTTTAGAACTTCAGTAAACACTGATTTTGAATGTGTAACTTTTTTTTTGGACACACAACTTTGAATAGTTGTCTTTTTTTTTTTTTTGTCTTTCTTACTAATTGTATCTTGTGATTTCACAGGTAACCAACAACTGGATATGAAGCATTCTGTATAGTCAAGTGAACTAAACATTTTTTAAATTTATTTTTTATTGAAGGATAATGGCTTTACAGAATTTTGCCATTTTTTGTCAAACCTCAACATGAATTGGCCACAGGTATACATATATCCCTTCTCTTTTGAACCTCCCTTCATCTCCCTCTCCATCCCACTCCTCTTGGTTGTTACAGAGCCCCTGTCTGAGTTTCCTGAGCCATACAGCAAATTCCTGTTGGCTATCTAATTTACATATGGTAATGTAAGTTTCTATGTTACTTTTTCCATACATCTCACCCTCTCCTCCCCACTCCCCATGTCCATAAGTCTATTCTTTATGTCTGTTTCTCCATTGCTGCCCTGTAAGTAAATTCTTCAGTATAATTTTTCTAGATTCCATATATATGTGTTAGAATATGGTATGTATCTTTCTCTTTCTGACTCACTTCACTCACTTCACTAGGTTCAGCCACCTCATTAGAACTGACTCAAATGTGTTCTTTTTATGGCTGAGTAATATTCCATTGTGTATATGTACCACCACTTCTTTATCCATTCATCTGTCAATGGACATCTAGGTTGCTTCCACGTTATAGCTATTGTAAATAGTGCTACAATGAACAATGGGATACATGTGTCTCTTTCAATTTTGGTTTCCTCAGGGTATATGCCTAGGAGTGGGATTGCTGGGTCATATGGTGGTTTTACTCCTAGTTGTTTAAGGAATCTCCATACTGTCTTCAATAGTGGCTGTATCAATTTACATTCCCACCAACAGTGCAAGAGTGTTCCTTTTTCTCCACACCCTTTCCAGCATTTATTGTTTGTAGATTTTTTGATGAGGGCCATTCTGACCAGTGTGAGGTGATATCTCATTGTAGTTTTGATTTGCATTTCTCTAATAATGAGTTATGTTGAGCATCTTTTCACATGTTTGTTAGCCATCTGTAAGTCTTCTTTGGAGAAATGTCTGTTTATGTGTTTTTCCCACTGTTTAATTGGGTTGTTTGTTTTTCTGGTATTGAGTTGTATGAGCTGCTTGTATATTTTGGAAATTAATTCTTTGTCAGTTGTTTCATTTATCATTATTTTCTTCCATTATGAGGGTTTTCTTTTCACCTTGTTTATAGCTTCCTTTGCTGTGCAAAAGCTTTTATGTTTAATCAGGCCCCACTTGTTTACTTTTGTTTTTATTTCTGTTACTCTAGATGGGTCATAGAGGATCTTGCTTTGATTTATGTCATTGAGTGTTCTGACTATGTTTTTCTCTAAGAGTTTTATAGTTTCTGGTCTTTAATCCACTTTGAGTTTATCTTTGTGTATGGTGTTAGGAAGTGTCCTAATTTCATTCTTTTACATGTACTGTCCAGTTTTCCCAGCACCATTTATTGAAGAGGCTGTCATTGCCCCATTGTATATTCTTGCCTCCTTTGTAAAAAATAAGGCATGGGTTTATTTCTGGGCTTTCTATCTTGTTCATTTGGTCTATATTTCTGTTTTTGTGCCAGTAACATACTGTCTTGATGACTATAGCTTTGTAGTATAACCTGAAGTCAGGAAGCTTGATTTTTCCAGCTCCATTCTTCTTTCTCAAGACTGCTATCTCTATGCGGGGTCTTTTGTGTTTTCATATGAGTTGGAAAATTTTTTGTTTTAGCTCTGTGAAAAATGCCATTGGTAATTTTATAGGGATTGCATTAAGTCTGTAGATTCTCTTTGGTAGTATTGCCATTTTCACGATATTGATTTTTCTTACCCAGAAACATGGAATATCTTTCCATCTGTTTATCTCATCTTTGATTTCTTTAATTGGTGTCTTATAATTTTGTTTATTAAGTAAGTTTGTTCCTAGATATTTAAGTCTTTTTGTTGCAATGGTGAATGGGATTGATTCCTTAATTGCTCTGTTTTTTCACTGTTAGTATAAGATCATGGCTTCCAGTCCCCTAACTTCATGGCAAATAGATGGGGAAACAGTGGATGACTTTATTTTTCTGGGCTCCAAAATCACTGCAGATGGTGATTGCAGCCATGAAATTAAAGGACGCTTACTCCTTGGAAGAAAAGTTATGACAAACCTAGACAGCATATTGAAAAGCAGAGACATTACTTTGCCAACAAAGGTCTGTCTAGTCAAGGCTATGGTTTTACCAGTGGTCATGTATGGATGTGAGAGTTGGACTATAAAGAAAGCTGAGCACTGAAGAATTGATGCTTTTGAACTGTAGTGTTGGAGAAGACTCTTGAGAATATCGTGGACTGCAAGGAGATCCAACCAGTCCATCCTAAAGGAGATCAGTCCTGGGTGTTCATTGGAAGGACTGATGTTGAAGCTGAAACTCCAAAACTTTGTCCACCTGATGCGAAGAGCTGACTCATTGGAAAAGACCCTGATGCTGGGAAAGATTGAGGGCAGGAGGAGAAGGGGACGACAGAGGATGAGATGGTTAGATGGCATCACCGACCGACTGCACATGGGTTTGGGTGGACTCCGGGAGTTGGTGATGGACAGGGAGGCCTGGCCTGCTGCAGTTTGTGGGGTCGCAAAGAGTCGGACATGACGGAGCGACTGAACTGAACTGAACTGATATATAAATGCAAGTGATTTCTGTGTATTGATTTTGTATCCTGCAACTTTGCTAAATTCACTGATTATCTCTAGTAATTTTCTGATACTATCTTTAGGGTTTTCTATGTACAGCATCATGTCATTTGCAAACAGTGAGAGCTTTACTTCTTCTTTTCTGATCTGGATTACTTTTATTTCTTTTTTTCTCTGATTGCTGTAGCTAGGACTTCTAGAACTATGTTGAGTAATAGTAGCAAAAGTGGACACCCTTGTCTTGTTTCTGATCTTGGGAATGTTTTCAATTTTTCACCATTGAGAATAATGTTTGTTGAAGACTTATCATATATGGCCTTTATTATGTTGAGGTAGGTTCCTTCTATGCCCATTTTTTGAAGAGTTTTAATCATAAATATGTACTGAATTTTGTCAAAGATTTTTTCTGCATCTACTGAAATGATCATACGGTTTTTACCTTTCAATTTGTTAATATGGTATATCACATTGATTTCTGTATATTGAAGAATCCTTGCATCCCTGGAATAAACCCAACTTGATAATGGTGTATGAGCTTTTTGATGTGTTGCTGAATTCTGTTTGCTAAAATTTTGTTGAGGATTTCTGCATCTATGTTCATCAGTGATGTTGGCCTGTAGTTTTCTTTTCTTGTGTGTCTTTGTCTGGTTTTGGTATCAGGGTGATGGTGGCCTAATAGAATGAGTTTGGAAGTGCTCCTTCCTCTGCAATTTTTTGAAAGAGTTTTAGAAGGATAGGCATTAGCTCTTCTCTAAATGTTTGATAGAATTGTCCTGTGAAGCCTTCTGGTCCTGGGCTTTTGTTTCTTGGGAGATTTTTGATCACAGCTTCAATTTCAGTGCTTGTAATTGGGTTGTTGATAATTTCTATTTCTTCCTGGATCAGTCTTGGAAGATTGAACTTTTCTAAGACTCTGTCCATTTCTTCCAGGTTATCTATTTTATTGCCACATAGTTGTTCATAATAGTCTCTTATAATTCTTTTTATTCCTGTATTGTCTGTTGTAACCTCTCCGTTTTCATTTCTAATTTTGTTGATTTGATTCTTCTCTCTTTTTTTCTTGATGAGTCTGTCTAAGAGTTTGTCAATTTTGTTTATCTTCTCAAAGAACCAGCTTTTAGTTTTATTAATCTTTATGATTGTTTCTTTCATTTCTTTTTCATTTATTTCTGCTCGGATCTTCATGATTTCTTTCCTTCTACTAATATTGGGGGGTTTTCTTCTTCTTTTTCCAGTTGCTTTAGGTGTAAAGTTAGGTTGCCTATTTAATGTTTTTCTTGTTTCTTGAGGTAGGATTATATTGTTATAAACTTCCCTCCTAGAACTGCTTTTGCTGCATCCCATAGGTTTTGAGATTTTGTGTTTTAATTGTCATTTCGTTCTAGAAATTTTTTGATTTCCATTTTGATTTCTTCAGTAACCTGTTGGTTATTTAGAAGTGTGTTGTTTAATCTTCATGTGTTTGTGTTTCTTACAGTTTTTTTTTTTCTTGTAATTGATATCTGGTTTCATACATTGTGGTCAGAGAAGATGCTTGATACAATTTCAATTTTTTTTTAATTTACTGAGGTTTGATTTGTGACCCAAGATGTGGTCTATCCTGGAGAATGTTCCATGTGCACTTAAAAAGAAGGTGTATTCTTCTGCATTTGGATGGAATGTACTGAAGATATCAACAAGATCCATTTCATCTAATGTATCATTTAAGACTTGTGTTTCCTTCTTAATTTCTGTCCATAGAGATTAAGAAAATGTCTGGTTAAATGGATGTTCAAAATTCATATTAATGAATAAAATAAGGAAATAAAATGAAAATGTATTTATTTAACAGTATTTATTGCACATCCAAGTCTGTCACATTCTCTTCAAAACACCTGGGAACTTTTGGGAACAAAACTGGCAGGGTCAATGCTATGTTGCTTATTTTGCCATGGATATTATCAAAACTGTGAACAAAGTGATGTTTCTGAGTTTTCGGAATGAATTTCATGGACCTATGAAAAATTTGCATTACATACAGGAATGGGAGGCAAGTATGAGTTTTATGTGAAAATGAAGAGGAATGTTAAAGGAATTCCTGCTACATAAATATGGCTAAGAATTGAATAAATGACTAAGTTTTACAGTCACCCCAGGCATTAAAGAAATAGAATGCTAATAACAGGTATAGCAGGGTTTAGAACAAAAGTAAAAAATATTATATAACTTTTAATCAAAGAAAATTTTGAACACAGTCATAAATTCTTTTATTACCTTCTTCAAATCACTTTAAAATGCTACTTAGTTTGATGGTTACATGCATACGTATTTGAAGGCTTTAAAAAAATTTTTTATTATTAGCTTGGAGTCAATATTCAATAGGTTTATATTAAAGTATTTGGAAAAAATGTTAAAGGTAGCCTTTGATATGAAGAGACTACTCTTAAAACTAGAGCTATCAAAATTTAGATATATTAATTGAATAATCTTTTAAATATCATTTCACCTTCAAAATCTTGGAAGAAATCCAACTTGGCTGTGACGACTGTCCATTTTTATATATCAGTGTCTTCAATTTTAAATATTTAACATTTATGTGCATCATAAATTTAAAAGAATATTTTAAATTTATGTGAATCAGAGATACTAGCCTATAATTTTTCCTTCTTATAATGTCCTCATCAGATTTTTTAAAATTAACTTATTTATTTTATCTGGAAGCTAATTACTTTCTAATATTGTAATGGATTTTGCCATACATTGACATGAATCAGCCATGGGTGTACATGTGTCCCCCATCCTGAATCCCCCTTCCACCTCCCTCCCTATCCCATCCCTCAGGGTCATCCCAGGCTTTTTGTTCTAACTAGGTTTCTCATTCCTTGGTAAGTATTTTGGTAATTAGAGTAATTAGAGTAAAGATAAAAGGAATATAATAAGTCAATAATTATATGCAAAATAATTTAAAATTTGTGAAAATATAAAAATAAGATATTCTAATATGAAAATGAAATATTTCCCATTCAAGGTGTTTAGTTTATACCTCAATATAATAAAACATCAACTTGTAAATATCATAAATATAAAACTGAGTCAATGAATTCAAATTCGAACTGGGATTTTTAAATCTGAGCACTAGATAATTATGAAGCTGAGTGGCAAATTTCCATGTAGAATTCTAAGTAAATCCTACAGTATAATCTCTGAGTACAGTTTTGATAGAAAATAATTAAAATTGGGTTATCTCAAGGTTTTAGATGTGTGATAGTGCTTTTGTACACTTATCTCCTCTTAATGACAGATAAACCCTAAAATTATCACATTGTCATAGTTCAATTACTTTTGAAACTCTTTTTTCAAATCCTGAGTTAACCTAGGTAGACAGCTACAGCTTTGAGTAGCTGGGTAAGCAAAGTCAAGTAATTTGCTATATAATAATAGTTGTCACTTACAAAATACACCATAAATAGAATGCAATTTAGAGGTGTCTATTGGAATTACATAAATAAATTCTTAACACAGTTTCTGGTAGATAAAATAGGCCAAAAACTCAACTATTACAAAAATTATTTATATGATCATTATTGTTAGTATTTTTATTATCAATTTACTTTTTCCAATGCAAACCTTAAGACAGAGGCATGCTAAATTATATTGATACAAATTGCTTAAAAACATAAGAATTATTAACGTCATAGGAATTGTTTAAAAATAAGTCATATATTAGCAAATTTTAATCTACTTATCTTTCTTGAAACCAACCTAATCACTCTGAACCATCCTAGTATTTCTATTACCAAAAATAAATAATAAAAATGAAGACAATAAAGTCCTTTCTCCGGCAATACACTTGAAAGAAACACTAGAAAATTAATTTGTATGTGCTTTTACCTTTCATAACACCCTTCAAAAAATAACAGTTTTAACAGGATTGCTCATTTACATAATTTTTCATGAATTATTCCATCATTTGTTTTTTGATTCCAACATATTTCCTGAAAAAGAGTATTTTTTGTTTTTTTATGAAATAGATTTTTGCTGGTCATAATTTTTAACTTTGAGATATGAAAGTTAGGCTGTATGCATACTGGAATGTTTATAAATACAGAATGGCTAGTAGTAGAATCCCCAGGATTATATTTCCAACTGAAAACTTGTGGATCTTTTTAAAATTAGCAATCATTGGTTCAATCAACATTTTTAAGTGATTTCTATGTGACTTACCATGTTTCTAGATTTATTACTTTATTATGTATCAACTTGGAAATACGGTGCTAGAAGTAACTTAACTTTGGGTTACATTAAGCTAATCCAAGACTTAACTCATAAATCTTGATGGGTAAAAGGATGTTTGGTAATGATAATCCATGGTTAGTGGTTTTTAATGTCAGGGTTTGAGTGGTCTTAAAGTTTATTGGTCAGATTTATATTATTTCTAACTATATTAGTCTAAATTAAAACTTTAGTATCTCTTTTTTATTTCTGTATCATTTTATATCTGTACTTCAAGATATAGAGCAACACCCAATTCCTTCAGGAGAATTCCTTTCATCACACTGCTTACCTCTATAAGTTGAATCAACCTGCTCTTTCTTTCAAGATACATATCACTTCTGATACCATCAAATTTCAAAGAAATTCCCCTCAAAAATACCAACGGGGATTGGAGTAGGTGTATGCTGAATAATTGTATACCAAGCAATCACCATCAGTTAAACTTTTCCTAATTATTTTATAATATTTGGAGGTAAGAGAACAGATCTTACTTCCTCCCACATACAGATTGTGAGATTTGATGTAATCAGAAATATATATATGAAAAAAAACCCCACAAAAACATAATGACAGTGCATTACTTTTTTTTTTCAGAATTCATATAGTGAATCATTTTATTACACTGAAGAATGACAGTATCACCAGTTTTCACCAAAGATAATACCTTTTATTAAAATTGTCTGAATTGACTCTAAAAGGTTGAAAGCTTCTTGATTGTGTTAACTATGTTTTTCTTTGCTAAACACACCTGCATTGGAGTACAAAGAACTAGAAAACAAAATATATTAGATACAGTTTTTAAAATGGACTGGAATTGGTGAATTTAATACAGATGATTATTATACCTACTACTGTGGACAAAAATCCCTTAGAAGAAATGGAGTAGCCCTCATGGTCAACAAAAGAGTCCAAAATGAAATACTTCGGTGTAGTCTCAAAAATGACAGAATGATCTCTGTTTGTTTCCAAGGAAAACCATTCAATATCACAGTAACCAAAGTCTATGCCCCAACCACCAATGCCAAAGAAGCTGAATTTTAATGATTCTATGAAGACCTACTTCAGCTTCTTCAGCGTTACTGGTTGGGGCATAGGCTTGGATTACCGTGATATTGAATGGTCTGCCTTGGAAACGAACAGAGATCATTCTGTTGTTTTTGAGATTGCATCCAAGTATTGCATTTTTGACTCTTTTGTTGACCATGATGGCTACTCCATTTCTTCTAAGGGATTCCTGCCCACAATAGTAGATATAATGTTCACATGAGTTAAATTCACCCATTCCAGTCCATTTTAGTTCGCTGATTCCAAGAATGTCGACATTCACTCTTGCCATCTCCTGTTTGACCACTTCCAATTTGCCTTGATTCATGGACCTAACATTCCAAGTTCCTATGCAATATTGCTCTTTATAGCATTGGACCTTGCTTCTATCACCAGTCACATCCACAACTGGGTATTGTTTTTGCTTTGGCTCCATCCCCACATTCTTTCTGGAGTTATTTCTCCTGTAGCATATTGAGCACCTACTGACCTCGGGTGTTCCTCTTTCAGTACCTACAAGACCTTTTAGAACTAACACCCCCAAAAGATGTCCTTTTCACTATAGGAGACTGGAATGCAAAAGTAGGAAGTGAAGAAACACCTGCAGTAACAGGAGAATTTGGCCTTGGAGTATGGAATGAAGCAGGGAAAAGGCTAATAGAGTTTTGCCAAGAGAACGCACTGGTCATAGCAAGCACCCTCTTCCAACAACACAAGAGAATACTCTACACATGGACATCACCAGATGATCAACACCGAAATCAGACTGATTCTATTCTTTGCAGCCAAAGATGGAGAAACTATATACAGTCAGCAAAAACAAGACCGGGAGCTGACTGTGTCTTAGATCATGAACTCCTTATTGCCAAATTCAGACTTAAACTGAAGAAAGTAGGGAAAACCACTAGACCATTCAGGTATGACCTAAATCAAACCCCTTATGACTGTACAGTGGAAGTGAGAAATAGATTTAAGGGACTAGATCTGATAGACAGAGAGCCTGATGAACTATGGACAGAGTTCGTGACATTGTATAGGAGACAGGGATCAAGACCATCCCCATGGAAAAGAAATACAAAAAGGCAAAATGGTTGTCTGAGGAGGCTTTACAAATAGCTGTGAAAAGAAGAGAAGTGAAAAGCAAAGGAGGAAAGGAAAGATACTCCCATTTGAATGCAGAGTTCCAAAGAACAGCAAGGAGAGATAAGAAAGCCTACCTCAATTATCAGTGCAAAGAAATAGAGAAAAAAAACAGAATGGGAAAGACTAGAGATCTCTTCAAGAAAATTAGAGATACCAAGGGAACATTCCATGCAAAGATGGGTTCGATAAAGGAAAGAAATAGTATGGACCTAACAGAAGCAGAAGATATTAAGAAGAGTTGGCAAGAATACACAGAAGAACTGTACAAAAAAGATTTTCATGACCCAGATAATCACAACAGTGTGATCACGCACCTAAAGCCAGACATCCTGGAATAAGAAGTCAAGTGGGCCTTAGAAAACATCACTGTGAACAAAGCTAGTGGAAGTGATGGAATTCCAGCTGAGCTATTTCAAATCATGAAAGATGATGCTGTGAAGATGCTGCCCTCAATATGCCAGCAAATTTGGAAATCTCAGCAGTGGCCACAGGACTGGAAAGTTCAGTTTTCATTCCAATCCGAAAGAAAGGCAATGCCAAAGAATGCTCAAACTACCGCACAATTGCACTCATCTCACACGCTAGTAAACTGATGCTCAAAATTCTCCAAGCCAGGCTTCAGCAATATGTGAACCGTGCACTTCCAGATGTTCAAGCTGGATTTAGAAAAGGCAGAGAAACGAGAGTTCAAATTGCCAACATCCACTGGATCATCTATAAGCAAGAGAATTCCAGAAAAACATCTATTTCTGCTTTATTGACTATGCCAAAGCCTTTGACTATGTGGATCACAATAAACTGTGGAAAATTCTGAAAGAGATGGGAGTTCTATTTCCAGTTTTTTAAGGAATCTCCACACTGTTCTCCATAGTGGCTGTACTAGTTTGCATTCCCAACAACAGTGTAAGAGGGTTGCCTTTTCTCCACACCCTCTCCAGCATTTATTGCTTGTAGACTTTTGGATAGCAGCCATCCTGACTGGCGTGTAATGGTACCTCATTGTGGTTTTGATTTGCATTTCTCTGATAATGAGTGATGTTGAGCATCTTTTCATGTGTTTGTTAGCCATCTGTATGTCTTCTTTGCAGAATTGTCTGTTTAGTTCTTTGGCCCATTTTTTGATTAGATCATTTATTTTTCTGGAATTGAGCTGCAGGAGTTGCTTGTATATTTTTGAGATTAATCCTTTGTCTATTGCTTATTTTGGTATTATTTCCTCCCTTTCTGAAGGCTGTCTTTTCACCTTGCTTATAGTTTCCTTTGTTGTGCAAAAGCTTTTAAGTTTCATTAGGTCCCATTTATTTATTTTTGCTTTTATTTCCAATATTCTGGGAGGTGGGTCATAGAGGATCCTGCTGTGATTTATGTCAGAGAGTATTTTGCCTATGTTCTCCTCTAGGAATTTTATAGTTTCTGGTCTTACATTTAGATCTTTAATCCACTTTGAGTTCATTTTTGTGTATGGTGTTAGAAAGTGTTCTAGTTTCGTTCTTTTACAAGTGGTTGACCAGTTTTCCCAGCACCACTTGTTAAAGAGGTTGTCTTTTTTCCATTGTATATTCTTGCTTCCTTTGTTGAAGATAAGGTGTCTGTAGGTACGCGGATTTATCTCTGGGCATTCTATTTTGTTCCATTGATCTATATTTCTGTCTTTGTGCCAGTATCATACTGTCTTGATGACTGTGGCTTTGTAGTGGAGCCTGAAGTCAGCCAGGTTGATTCCTACAGTTCCCTTCTTTCCCAAGATTGCTTTGGCTATTCGAGGTTTTTTTCATTTCCATACAAATTGTGAAATTATTTGTTCTAGTTCTGTGAAGAATACCGTTGGTAGCTTATAGGTATTGCACTGAATCTATAGATTACTTTGGGTAGTATACTCATTTTTACAATATTGATTCTTCCATTCCATGAACATGGTATATTTCTCCATCTATTTTGTCCTCTTTGATTTCTTTTTCCTGGGCATACACACCGAGGAAACCAGATCTGAAAGAGACACGTGCACCCCAATGTTCATCGCAGCAGTGTTTATAATGGCCAGGACATGGAAGCAACCTAGATGCCCATCAGCAGATGAATGGATAAGGAAGCTGTGGTACATATACACCATGGAATATTACTCAGCTGTTAAAAAGAATTCATTTGAACCAGTCCTAATGAGATGGATGAAACTGGAGCCCATTATACAGAGTGAAGGAAGCCAGAAAGATAAAGAGGAATACAGTATACTAACGCATATATATGGAATTTAAAAAGATGGTAACGCTAACCCTATATGAAAAACAGAAAAAGAGACACAGATGTACAGAACAGACTTTTGGACTCTGTGAAAGAAGGCGAGAGTTGGATGTTCTGAGAGAATAGCATGGAAACAAGTATACTATCAAGGGTGAAACAGATCACCAGCCCAGGTTGGATGCATGAGACAAGTGCTCAGGGCTGGTGCACTGGGAAGACCCAGAGGGATGGGACGGGGAGGGAGGCGGAAGGGGGGATCGGGATGGGGAACACATATGAGTAAATCCATGACTGATTCATGTCAATGTATGGCAAAAACCACTACAATATTGTAAAGTAATTAGCCTCCAACTAATAAAAATAAATGAAAAAAAAAAAAATAAGAAAGAGATGGGAATACCAGACAACCTGACCTGCCTCTTGAGAAACATGTATGCAGGTCAGGAAGCAACAGTTAGAACTGGACATGGAATAACAGACTGGTTCCAAATAGGAAAAGGCGTATGTCAAGGCTGTACTTTATCACCCTGATTATTTAACTTATATGCAGAATGCATCATGAGAAACGCTGGACTGGAAGAAGCACAAGCTGGAATCAGGATTGCCGGGAGAAATATCAATAACCTCAGATATGCAGATGATACCACCCTTATGGCAGAAAGTGAAGAGGAACTAAAAAGCCTCTTGATGAAAGTGAAAGAGGAGAGTGAAAAAGTTGGCTTAAAGCTCAACATTGAGAAAACAAATCATCACTTCATGGGAAATAGATGGGGAGACAGTGGAAACAGTGTCAGATTTTATTTTTTGGGCTCCAAAATCACTGCAGATGGTGACTACAGCTATGAAATTAAGAGACACTTACTCCTTGGAAGGAAAGTTATGACTAACCTAGATAGTATATTAAAAGCAGAGACATTACATTGCCAGCAAAGTTCTGACTCGTCAAGGCTATGGTTTTTCCAGTGGTCATGTATGGATGTGAGAGTTGGACTGTGAAGAAAGCTGAGTGCAAGAGAATTGGTGCTTTTTGAACTGTGGTGTTAAGGAAGACTCTTGAGAGTACCTTGGACTGCAAGGAGATCCAACCAGTTCATTCTAAAGGAGTTCGGTCCTGGGTGTTCATTGGAAGGACTGATGCTGAAGATGAAACTCCAATACTTTGGCCACCTCATGTGAAGTGTTGACTCATTGGAAGAGACACTGATGCTGGGAGGGTCTGGGGCAGGAGAAGAAGGGGACAACAGAGGATGAGATGGCTGGATGGTATCACTGACTCCTTGGACATGTGTTTGAGTAAACTCCGGGATTTGGTGATGGACAGGGAGGCCTGGCGTGTTGCGAACCATGGGGTCTCAAAGAGTTGGACATGACTGAGCGACTGAACTGAACTGAACTGAACTGAACTACATGGCTTCAAGCCTCCAACAACCAACAAAAAAAGGATGCCACCCAGGACCTGCTTCAAATGTGGCAAAGAAGGCCACTGAGCCCGCGCATGCCTAAAGCCAAGGCCTCCTTCAGACCATGTCCCATCTGTGACATAAAGGGGCATCGTAAGGTCAACATAATGAGCCATCTTATCACTGAGACCCCATGTGGGCCCTATCAGATACCACCCTTATGGCAGAAAGTGAAGAGAAACTAAAGAGTCTCTTGATGAAAGTGAAAGAGGAGAGCGAAAAGCTGGCTTAAAATTCAACATTCAAAAAACATAGATCATGGCATCCGGTCCAATCATCTCATGGCAAATAGATAGGGAAACAATGGAAACAGTGACAGACTTTATCTTTTTGGGCTCCAAAATCACTGCAGATGGTGACTGCAGTCATGAAATTAAAAGACACTTGCTCCTTGGAAGAAAAGCTATGACTAAACTAGACAGCATATTAAAAAGCAGATACATTCCTTTGCCAACAAAGATCTGTCTATTCAAAGCTATGGTTTTTCCAGTAGTCATGTATGCATGTGAAAGTTGAACCATAAAGAAAGCTGAGTGCCAAAGAATTGATGGTTTTGAACTGTGGTGTTGCAGAAGACTCTTGAGAGTCCCTTGGACTGTAAGGAGACCAAACCAGTCAATCCTAAAGGAAATCAGTCCTGAATATACATTGAAAGGACTGATGCTGAAGCTGAAGCTCTGATATGTTGGCCACCTGATGCACAGAATTGACTCATTGGAAAAGACCCTGATGCTGGCAAAGACTGAGGGCAGGAGGAGAAGGGGATGACAGCGGATGAGATAATTGGATGGCATCATCAATTCGATGGACATGAGTTTAAGCAAGCTCCAGGAGTTGGTGATGGACAAGAAAGCTTGGCGTGCTGCAGTCCATGGGGTGGCAAAGAGTTGGACATTGCTGAGCAATTGAACTCAACTGATAGTTTTTCCATCTGCTTTGGAATGCTCAATATATAGATTTTCTCTGTTTTTGTTAGTAGTGTCCTTCATTATTACCCCATCCCCATGTGTTTATCAGAATGAGTTAGCACAGGAATGTTAAAGTACAGTTGGCATCTTTTTTGTTAGGAAAAGTTAGTTAAGCATGGGACGTACCCCAATAGATTACTGTTACATGTTACTCATCATACAAAACCAAACTCTCAAATAAACTAATTCTGCCTATTAAAGGAGGCATATTTTAGAGATGATGGTAAAGTATGTAAAAGAAAAGTAAATAAAAGACATATAAATGGGAAATATCAGAGAAGAGTAAAGGAAGTAGTAGGTACAGCAACAGATTACTAAAAATGATGGTTGCCAAAGACTATAGAACACTTTCATATGCTGTCTTAAAATATATATATAAATACCCCTTGTGTGATTACACTGGGCCAGTCTCACTACTTACCTCAAATTATACTTTTATTTAGCCATGTTGTATACAATGCAGTATAAGAAAGACAGACATACTTTAGGAAATAACCATTAAAACAGGGATCCTAAGGAAAGTCTTCAATAAAATTTATTAGGCTTAATAGGCTATATATTTAATAGTCTACTTAGATTTCTCTCCCTTGACTTTTTTTTTTTACTTAATGTCTTATTATTTCTTTCTAGAGTGCATCTTATGTATTTCAATTTGTTCTTGAATTCATTTTATGAAGTAGAAGCTTTTAAAAATTTTTCATAATTCACTTGGAATTATATCAATATAACAAAAAATAATATCATCTATTACATACAATGTTTAATTATTAGCCTCTGTTAAGCAAGCACTTAACTTTATTCTTCCCAAGAACTCAATGGAGTAGATATACTGTATTTACTTCCACTCAATAAACAATTTGAGGCTTAGGTAGCTTAAATTCCTATCCCAAATCGCCCAAGTATTAATGGTAGATTTTAACTGTAAAATTTAATTATAAGAGAACCTGATTCATACCCAGGCACTTATTAATGTCTGTTTAATAAGTAAAAGGATTAAAGAATGAGTGGTAATATCACATATAAGTTTTACTTTTATATTTTATTCTTTGTTATATTTTGATTATCAATTATTGTCTGTCAAAGATGTAGTATGGGAAACTGCCTAATGCCACAGCCCATACTTTCACTCTGATGTCACACTTTGCACATATATGAGTTGCATATATAAGAGTTGGTAATGTGCATTTTTTTCTAGTAGAAGTCTTGAGTTCAAAAGTAATAAGTTTGCAATTCAGTGTGTAATTCTTAAAAAGTTTATGGAAAAATCTTCCTAAATTTCAATAACTACAATACAGTAAAATTAAAATGGCCATAGGTTTTTTCAAAGCTATTATCTAATTAGTGTTAGTCACTCAGCCATGTCCAACCCCATGGACTGTAGCTTGCCAGGCTCCTCTGTCCATGGAATTCTCCAGGCAAGAATACTGAAATGGGTTGCCATTCCCTTCTCCAGGGGATCTTCCCTCCCTAGAGATTGAACCATTGTCTCCTGCATTGCAGACAGATTCTTTACTATCTGAGCAACTAGGGAAGGCCACTGTCTGATTATGAGAGTGTAAATATAATTCAGTAATTAATCACAGTGGAAAGAGTGTCAGACTTTATTTTTTGGGGCTCCAAAATCACTGCAGATGGTGACTGCAGCCATGAAATAAAAAGACGCTGACTCCTTGGAAGGAAAGTTATGACCAATCTAGACAGCATATCAAATAGCAGAGATAATACTTTGCCAAAAAAGGTCCATCTAGTCAAGGCTATGGTTTTTCCAGTAGTCCATGTATGGATGTGAGAGTTGGACTAAAAAGAAAGCTGAGTGCCAAAGAATTGATGCTTTTGAACTGTGGTGTTGGAGAAGACTCTTGAGAGTTCCTTGGACTGCAAAGAGATCCAACCAGTCCATCCTAAAGGAGATCAGTCCTGGGTGTTCATTGGAAGGACTGATGTTGAAGCTGAAACTCCAATACTTTGTCCACCTGATGCAAAGAGCTGACTCATTTGAAAAGACCCTGATGCTGGGAAAGACTGAGGGAAGGAGGAAAAGGGGACGACAGAGGATGAGGTGGTTGGATGGCATCACCGACTCAATGGACATGAGTTTTAAGTAAACTCCAGGAGTTGGTGATGGACAGGGAAGCCTGGCGTGCTGCAGTTCATGGGGTCACATAGAGTCAGACACGACTGAGTGACTGAACTGAAGTAATCACTAACAGGTGTCACCAGTTTTGTATTATGTTTTAGACTTCACAACCTTAGAAATGAATGGGATGTTAAAACAAGATATTTCAGTCTCCAATTGTTTTCAGCAATCCTTTGAAAAACCATTCTTCACAGGTGTTCAGTTAAACATTGATGGAACACTTCCACTGATGAGGAATTCACCACTTTAAAAGGCATCCTATTTCATTTAAAATGATCTTAGCTACTATCCTTAGCTTTTCACAAATCTCAGTTCATTTCATAAGTACTGTAAATTCTACAAATTCAATCATAATAGCCTACTATACTAATTTAACCTCATCCTTACTAGTTTTAATTTTAATTTAGGCAGTACAACATAGGGCCTTTATATCTGGACCTAATTTACCTGCCCCAGTCTTATCTAAAATATGCACATTTGACTTAACAGTTCACAATGCTTTAATGAGAATTGTGCAGTCAACGTGCCCTTTGCCCACTCTGGGGAAAGTATATTACAGAAGCAAAAGTTGAAGCATTTTTTTATAGTTGTTGCAAATATAGATGTGTTCTGAATATCTATCAACAGAAGATGGGTGATGAACAGTATTTTACCCATAGTATGAAATAATTGAATAAAGAGCACAAGTTTCATCTATCTATTAATAACAAATATAAGACACATATCAATGGAAAATACAGTCCAGAAATAAATCCACACACTTAAGTTCAATCAGTTTATGACAGAGAACTCAAAGATTTACAGTGGAGAAAAGGCACTCTAGTCAACTGAATGGTGCTGAGAAAACTGGATGGCTACATGTAAAAGAATGAAATTAGAACATTCTCCAACAGCATATGCAAAAGTAAACTCAAAGTGAATTAAAGACTTGAACGTAAGAATGAAAACTAAATCTCATAGAACAAAATATAGACAGAACAATCTTTGACATAAAGTGTAACGTTTCTTTAGAATCATCCTCTAAAACAGACAAAATAAAAGCAAAAATTAAAAAAGAGAGATTTAATTAAATTCAAAATCTTTTGGACAGCAAAGGAAACCATTAACAAAACAAATTGTCAATCTTCTCAGTGGGAGAAAATATTGACAAATGATATGACCAATAAGGGATTAATAGCTAAAGTATATAAACAGCTCATATAACTTATTAAAAAAAACATGATTAAAAAATGAGTAGAAGAACTGAATATACATTTTTCCAAAGACGACATATAGATGACCAACAGCATGTGAAAAGATGCTCAACATTGTTAATAATCGAAGAAATTTCACAAATCAAAACCACAATGAGACGTTACCCCACACCTGTCAGAATGGTTATTGTCAAAAATACTACAAATGAGAAATGTTGGCAAGGATGTGGAAAAAAGGGAATTTCATACACACTTGGCTGGAATGTAAATTTGTGCAGCTACTACCTTAAGGTTTCTCAAAAAACTAAAAACAGAAATACTATATGACCCAGAATTTCTATTCCTGGGAATTTATCAAAAACAAGAAAGAAAACACTAATTAAAAAAAATATACACAACTCACTGTTTGTAGAGGTATTATTTAAATTAGTGAGATATATCAATAACCTAAGTCACATACAATGAAACACAACTCATATACTAAAAAAGAATGAAATTTTTACCATGTAACAACATGGATCGACTTGGAGGAGATTGTGCTAAATGAAATAAGTCAGACAAAGAAAGACAAATATGGAATCACTTATATGCTAAATCTAAAAAATTAACTAGTGAACATAACAAAAATAAAAAAGTCTCACAGATATAGAGTAATTAGAGCTTACCAGTGGGAAAAGTGGCGGGGGAGAAGCAAGACACTGGTAGGGGACTAAGAGGTACAAACTACTATGTATAAAATAAGTAAGCTACAAAGATACGTAATTTAGGAAATATAGCCAATGATGTTAGAATAACTATAAATTTTTAAAGAAAACCTTTAAAATTGTGAATAATTATGTTGTACACCTGAAACTTGCATAAAATATTGTACATAAGTTATATTTAAAAAATAAACACACACACATGACCAGGACTAACTCCCACCCAGCACTCCAACATACTTGCACCCTCAAGCTCAGTTAGCAATAATGCACAACAGCCAATCCCATATGCCCTTATTAGAGCTCCAACACACATATTTGCACAGTCCAGGGGTAATCCCTCCAATGCACACATAGGCACTCAAGTACACACATTCTGAGAACTAACCCACAAATACCCATAGGCACCAACACCTCATCCCATATACACACTCACACTTAAACTCCCATGCAGCACAGGAAATGACTCACAAATAGCAGTGCATACCTAGACCCTCCAAAGGCCCTCAGTGCCAACCCTCTCCCTCCACTTCCCCTAACACAGCAGTCACTGCTCTTCAAAAACTAAGATGCCATTATCTTAGTTTTCTGAATGTTGAGCTTTAAGCCAGCTTTTTCACTCTCTTTCACTTTCATCAAGAGGCTCTTGAGTTCTTCCTCAGTTCCTGCCATAAGGGTGGTGTCATTTGCATATCTCAGGTTATTGATATTTCTCTTGGCAATCTTGATTCCAGCTTGTGCTTCATCCAGTCCAGCACTTCACATGATGTACTCTGCATATAAGTTAAATCAGCAGGGTAACAATATACAGCCTTGAAGTACTCCTTTCCCTATTTGGAACCAGTCTGTTGTTCCATGTCCTGTTCTAACTGTTGCTTCCTGACCTGCCTACAAGTTTCTCAAGAGGCAGGTCAGGTGGTCTGGTATTCCCATCTCTTTCAGAATTTTCCACAGTTTATTGTGATCCACACAGTCAAAGGCTTTGGCTTAGCCAATAGAGCAGAAAGAGATATTTTCCTGGAACTCTCTTGCTTTTTTAATGACCCAACAGATGTTGGCAATTTGATCTCTGGTTCCTCTGCCTTTTCTAAACCCAGCTGGTACATCTGGAAGTTCACGCTTCATGTATCGCTGAAGCCTGGCTTGGAGAATTTTGAGCATTACTTTACTAGCGTGTGAGACGAGTGCAATTGTGCTGTAGTTTGAGCATTCTTTGGCATTGCCTTTCTTTGGGATTGGAATGAAACTGACATTTTCCAGTCCTGTGGCCACTGCTGAGTTTTCCAAATTTGCTGGCATATTGAGTGCAGCACCTTCACAGCATCATCTTTCAGGATTTGAAATAGCTCAACTGGAATTCCATCACTTCCACTAGCTTTGTTTGTAGTGACGCTTCCTAAGGCCCACTTAACTTCACATTCCAGGATGTCTGGCTCTAGGTGAGTGATCATATCATGGTGATTATCTGGGTTGTGAAGATCTTTTTTGTACAGTTCTTCTGTGTATTCTTTCCACCTCTTAACATCTTCTGTTTCTGTTAGGTCCATACCATTTCTGTTCTTTATCGAACTCATCTTTGCATAAAATTTTCCCTTGGTTTCTCTAATTTTCTTGAAGAGGTCTCTAGTCTTTAGGGACATAAACATATCTATTATAAAGAGGAAACTATTACTATTTTGATAGCTGCTACAAAACAGTCATCAAATTCAAAATATACTTTATAAGAATTTGAATGTTTAGTAATGTAGTTATTTACCCTTAACATGATTTAAAAAGAAAATAATAAAACAAGCAGCCTATGCAGCACTAAAGGAGTCTCCTTACACTGAATACCAAGGGAAGTACAATAACACTGTATGTCAGAGATTCTTTTTAAAATGCCAGCTAATATATTCAGTTGTTGCTGTTTAGTCTCTTAAGTTGTGTCCAACTCTCTTGTGATGCCATGGACTGTAGCCCACCAGGCTCATTTGTCCATGGTATTTCCCGGGCAAGAATACTGGAATGGGTTGCCATTTCCTTCTCCAGGAGATCTTCTTGACCCAAGGATCGAACCCACATCTCCTACATTGCAGGTGGATTCTTGACTGCTCAGCCATCAGTGAAACAAAGCATCACAAACTAGGTACCTTAAAACAAGAGAAATTTAATGTCTTAAGTTTCTGGAGGCTAGAAGTTTAAAATACACAAAAGTTTTGGCAGTTCATACTTCCTCTGCAGTCTCTAAGGATGTGTTCTTCCTTGTTTCTTTCAGCTCCACTAGCCTCTTGCAACTCCAGTAGCCTATACTAGCCTGGACACTTTGTGACCTCATGGGCTATAGCTCACAAGGCTCCTCTGTCCATGGGATTTTCTAGGCAAGAATACTGAAGTGGGTTGCCATTTCCTGCTCCAGGGGATCTTCCCAATCCAGAGACTGAAGCTGCATTTCTCATGTCTCCTGTATTGTAGGGAGATTCTTTACCATTGTGCTGCCTGAGAATATGATATGTACTTTTATTTAAAACTATAGTGTCTCTATCACTCCATAGCTTTGTGACCTTAGATGCTCTCAAAAATCTCTGTGTCTCTATTTTCACAGCTATAAAATGAGATTATAATAAATAAGCATCAAGGGACTGAAGTGGTGATTAAATGTGCTACATTTAAGGACAGGGCTTAGAAAAGGGTAAATTCATGACATTATTGTTCATCAGTCACCAAGTTGTGTCTGACTCTTTGCGACCCCATCGACTGTGGCATGCCAGGCCTCCCTATCCCTCATCATCTCCCGGACTTTGCTCAAGATCATGTCCACTGCATTGGTGATGCCATTTAACCATCTCATCCTCTGTCGCCCTCTGCTCTTTCTTCCTTCAATCTTTCCCAGCATCAGGGACTTTTCCGATGAGTTAGCTCTTTGCATCAGGTGACGAAGGGTACTGGAGCTTCAGTTTCAGCATTGGTCCTTCCAGTGCGTATTCAGGGTTGATTTCCTTTAAGATTGACTGGTTTGATCTCCTTTCTGTCCAAGGGACTCTCAAGAGTCTTCTCCAGGATCACAATTTGAAAACATCAAGTCTTCAGTGCTCAGTCTTCTTTATGGTCCAACTCTCACATCCATACATGACTACTGGGAAAACCATAGCCTTCACTAAATGGACTTTGGTCAGCAAAGAGATGTCTTTGCTTTTTAATTTTTTGGCATCCTGCCTTCTTTAGGGTCCAGTTCTCACAACCATATGTGAGTACTGGATAGGCCATAGCCTTGGTTATATGAAATTTTGTCGGCAAAGTAAAAAGTCTTGGCTTTCTAACACACTGTCAAGGTTTGTCATAGTTTTCCTGCCAAGAAAAAATTGTCTTCTAATTTTACGGCTGCAATCACCATCTGTAGTGATTTTAGAACCCAAGAAGAGAAAATCTGTCACTGCTTCCACCTTTTCCCCTTCTACTTGCCATGAAATGATGGTGCCAGATGCCATGATCTTAGTTTTTTTAATATTTAGTTTTAAGCCAGCTTTTTAACTCTCCTCCTTCACCCTCACTAAGAGGTTCTTTAGTTCTTCTTTGCTTTCTGCCATTAGTGTGGTATCATTTGCAAATCTGAGGTAGTTAATATTCCCCCCAGCTATAATGATCTCAGCTTTTATTATTTAATAATGTTACAGTCCATGGGGTTGCAAAGAGTAGGACACAACTGAGTGACTGAACTGAACTGAATTAATTTAAAAAAATGCAAGACCCATGTAGAAAATCATAGAAAAATTTACCACAGTATGGAATAATGTATTGCACAAATGTTCTTGCTTAAAAGAAAAATAAAACTATAGAGAAAAGCAGTTTCCTCAGGTCAAGTAAATCTCAGTTAAAACCAAGTTTCCATTTATGGAAGAACCTGATAATGACAGTCATGTCGTCTGACACAAAGCTATGTAAGACCATGAAGAAGTTTTTGAAAAATAAAGGTAATAAGAAAAATCACTTCTCGGCTTTTTGGCTAAGATCAAGTGTAAAAGTAATAAGAAAAGAGTAGTGTTATTGGAAATGAAAACCTAACTTTTAAAAACTATATGAATTAAGTAGTATGATAATGGAGTATCGATTTATCAGATTTTTGTACTTAAGTCTCATTTGGATTTGTGGGTGAAGAATTATACAATATTTCTTCTAAGTAAACCAGTTACAAATTTGAAGAAATGTTAAGTTATAGTATGAACTAACATTCAACATGAAAATAGTTTTCAGATGGAAAAATAGTAAGTTATAGTATGAATGAACATTCAATGTAAAAATAATTTTCATATGAATATAACTATGAAAATAAAAATCCTAATAAATCAAAACAAACACTTATTAAATTCTCATGGTTGGAGAAGATGTGATAAAATAATTAAAAAAATGTCCATTGACAGATGAATGGATAAAGAAGATGTGGTACATATATATAATGTGATATTACTCAGTCATAAAAAGGAACAAAATTGGGTCATTTATAATGATGTGAATTGACCTAGAGTCAGTCACACAGAGTGACATAAGTCAAGTGTCTCTTATTTTAAAACAATCTATCCAGTAATTCCAATTTTTATAAATTTAAAGAGAAAAATGCATTTGAATTAAAATACTTATTGAACTTTAGAGAAAATAAGTAAATGCCTAATAATGAAGAAAAGTTTAAATAAATACGGTACATTAATATAAATGCATTACATCAAATATCATATAACCATTGAAATACATTTCATAAAATACCGAGAGAATAAAAGTGTCTTCCTCATACAACTGTAAATGAATTAATGGGAACAAAACTAATGGATTGGGGGCAGGAGGAGAAGGGGACGACAATGAGATGGTTGGATGGCATCACCGACTGGATGGACATGGGTTTGGGTGGACTCCGGGAGTTGGTGATGGACAGGGAGGCCTGGCAAGCTGCAGTTCATGGGGTCGCAAAGAGTCGGACACGACTGAGTGACTGAACTGAACTGAAACTAATATATTAAGTTGGCTTTCCATTTTTTTTTGCAAATAAATATATAAATAGGTTGGGATATACATATATATATATATACACACACACACACACAAATCAATATAATTATTTCTTTCAACTTTATAATACACTTCCATTATTTATATAATCCTAAGAAAGGAAAATTTTTTGAAATTTAACATAAGGAATAAAATTTTGATTTATCAGTTCAAGACCACTTTCAACAACATACCACAATTCATATTCATCTGTATGAAATGTGTTAAAATGCTTCTTTATGGAGGCACCCTATAGGCAATCTGCCCTGCTTATTTAAAATAGTAATATTTTTCCTTCACTAAATCATAGGTTTATTACATGACTAGATATGTCACCTGAAATTCTGTCAATTTAAATATTTCTTCATAAAGTCCCAACTTTCTGTAGGAGTATAAGACAAGTGCACACACAACTCTTTCACTGTATAACCAATATTTTCTGCAATATTATAGTGGACAACCATTTCTGTCCTTTGCTCAGTGCTGAACTGTATGGACAAAAATCAGTTATGAGCCAAATCCCATGAGTTCAATATCAGTCTCTAACTGCTGATGCTCATCCAGATCCTATGTATAGCCACTTATTCTCATTTAGGAATAATCACTAATGAAAAACAAATATAAAAAGTCTGAAGAATCCAATGAATTTGAAATAAATATAAGGTTTGACAGTTTGTTCATGTTCTTAATATATTACCGGTTTACTATGAGAGAAAAACATCCTAGAACACAAATTACATGAAATGCAATATATACTGGCATACTTAATAAGAAAACAAAACTAGGGAATTCCCTGGTATCCCAGTGGTTAGGAATCTGTGCTTCCACTGCAGGGGGCATGGGGTAGATCTCTGGTCAGGGAAGTAAAACTCTATAAATTATAGAAAGTGAAAGTGTTATTCTTGCAGTTTTGTCTGACTCTTTGCAATCCCATAGACTGTAGCCCACCAAACCCCTCTGTCCATGGGATTCTCCAGGCAAGAATACTGGAGTGGGTTGCCATTCCCTCTCCAGGGCATCTTCCTGACCCAGGGATTAACCCAGGGATTGAATCCATTGCAGACAGATTCTTTAACATCTGAGCCACCAAGGAAGCCTAAGAGAAGGTATCAAAATATGATTTAATAAAATGTCACTTAGGAAAGAAAAATAATACCTATTTAGCTTATTCCTATAGTTTATTTCTAAAAATCATGAACTCTCAGATCAGAGAAAGTAAAATATAATACTGCCTCATGAAACATGACTACAAACACATGCTTTGCTTAAGAAGTGCTTGAATCAAAAAGGTGAGAAGAGTCTTCAAAGGTTGGCTATTACCAAAATAGGAAGACTTTATGGTGCCTAATACAGAAGTATGTGCTAAATCACTTTAATTATGTCTGACTCTTTGTGACCCTATGGACTGTAGCCACCAGTTTGCTCTGTCCATGGGATTCCCGAGGCAAGAATACTGGAGTGGGTTTCCATGCTCTCCTCCAGGGGCTCTTCTTAACAAGGGATCAATCCCATGTATCCTGTATCTCCTGCATGGGCAGGTAGGTTCTTTACCACTAGTGCCACCTAGGAAGCCCAATATAGGAGAGAAGTGAGGAAATTAATTTTTTGGCATACGTGAAAATACTGTTTACTTAAATAAATATCAGAGAGAAATGAAAGGGATCAGAAACTTTTAAAAAAGGCAAATATTACATTAGACATTTTAAAGTACTTTTTCACTATCCAGTTGAAGATTAGTATCTGTAATAACTTATATGCATTATGAGAAACGCTGGGCTGGAGGAAGCACAAGCTGGAATCAAGATTGCCGGGAGAAATATCAATAACCATAGATATGCAGATGACACCACCCTTAGGGCAGACAGTGAAGAAGCACTAAAGTGCCTCTTGATGAAAGTGAAAGAGGAGAGTGAAAAAGGTGGCTTGGAGCTCAACATTCAGAAAACTAAGATCATGGCATCTGGTCCCATCACTTCATGGCAAATAGATGGGGGAACAGTGGAAATGGTGACAGATTTTATTTTTGGGGGCTCCAAAATCACTGCATGGTGAGTGTAGCCATGAAATTAAAAGACGCTTACTCTGGAAGGAAAGTTATGACCAACCTAGACAGCATATTAAAAAGCAGAGATATTACTTTGTCAATAAAGGTCCATCTAGTCAATGCTATGGTTTTTCCAGTAGTCTTGTATGGATGTGAGAGTTGGACTATAAAGAAAGCTGAGTGCCAAAGAATTGATGCTTTTGGACTGTGGTGTTGGAGAAGACTCTTGAGAGTCCCTTGGACTGCAAGGAGACCCAACCAGCTCATCCTAAAGGATGAGTGTCCTGAGTGTTCACTGGAAGGACTGATGCTGAAGCTGAAACTCCAATACTTTGTCCACCTGATGCAAAGAGCTGACTCATTTGAAAAGACCCTGATGCTGGGAAAGATTGAGGGCAGGAGGAGAAGGGGACGACAGAGGATGAGATGGTTGGAAGGCATCACTGACTCGGACATTGGTTTGGGTGGACTCCGGGAGTTGGTGATGGACAGGGAGGCCTGGCGTGCTGCAGTTCATGGGGTCGCAAAGAGTCAGATATGACTGAGTGACTGAACTGAATAAGAATTTGCTTTTTACCTCCAATCTTTTCCCACAAACTATTAATTTTCCATTACTTGATTGGTGGAATTCATGCAAAGATAAATTTTCAGTGTCTCAGTTTCTTCATCTATAAGAACTACTGTTTATTGTTGTTTAGTTACTAAGTCATGTCCGACTCTTTTGCAACCCCATTGGTGGTAGCCCACCAGGCTCCTCTTTCCATAAAATCCTCCAGGCAAGAATACTGGGTGGGTTCCCATGCCCTCCTCCAGGTGATATTCCTGACCCAGGGATGGAACCTGTATCTTCTGCATTGGCAGGTGGGTTGTTTACCACTGAGTCACCTGGGAATAACTACTGTCCTGAGTCATTGTCTTGAGGTGGGCAGTATTGACATTTTAGGTGGGATAGTTCTTTAAGGGGCGGTTCTGTGAATTGTATGTTTAATAGCATCTTGGTCTCTACCCACTAGAAGCTAGTGCACACCTCCCTGTATATTATTCCACTATGTGGGTTCTCAGTTCTAACTGTCATAGTAAATTTCACAAAACATAAAGGTCATATGACAAGGTCTTTCTAGAGGATTAGCAATATTAATATAGATAACCAGAGATGCAAAGTGTTCACTATTCACACTTAGAAACAGCATTCTTTATTGTGTTTCACTCTACATAAAACTGTACCTTGGACAAGGGCAAGCTTCTTTTATATGACATGCATTTTCTATTCAATGTTAAATCGGGAATGACCCAACATCCTTTTTCCTGCATATAAAATTATTTATTAAACACAATTTGGCAGATTGCTTTACTTATTTTTCAAAGACTGAAAGAATAATTACATGCAACTTTCAGCTATTCCTTATCTGTTTTTTTAAGCTTTATTTTTAATATGTTGTGCTTTATTAAATATATAAGAATACTGTGTGATATATTTTTTTCTTATTTGGTAACATTTATTCATTCTGTTTAATGATCTCCCCTATTTGTTTTCTAAATGACATTTACTAATATGTTATATTCTTTTCCATATCTCTGCTGTGGAATAAATATATCTATCCTTAATTATATCATAATTTTTTCTACAATTATGCTGAATGTTCTTTGTTCTTCTTTGTAGAAGGACATTCTTCTCACTTTTAATTATGTTGTCTCTTAGAAGACAATTTTGCTCTTCCCCCAACAGTTGGGACACCTGTTCTCAATGTACCATATGGTTGTCACTAGATTCTTTTTTTATTTCTTCCACATTTGATTAATATTCCTGTCGTGTTATGATTAGTAAATACATTACCTTCTGTCATGTTGTAAGCATAAATTATTGACCTCTAAGCTAACATTTATGAAAGTCCCTTTATCTTTTTTTAATATAAAATAAACAGCTCTCCTGAGGAAATGCACACTTTCCCTGTAAATGTCCAAGAGTAAAGCAATTATTCCAAAAGTACTTTAATTTCAACTTCCAGTACTAATATTAAGAATCCATATTAATGAAGAGTTCCAAACCTAGAATAAGAGACTTAGTTCTTTATTTCATGAACTTTTGGGTGTTCTTAAGTTTAATTATGGTCCCATTTGTGTGTGGTGGTGGTGTTTTTAGTCACTAAGTCAGTTGTGTCCAACTCTTTTGCAACCCCATGGACTGCAGCCCACCAGGCTCCTCTGTATAAGAGATGATCCCAGGCAAGAATACTGGAGTGGGTTGCCATTTCCTTCTCCAGGGGACCTTCCTGACCCAGGGATCAAACCCTTCCTGCATTGGCAGGAAGGTTCGTTACTACTGAGCTACTAGGGAAGCCCCATTTGTGTGTGTATTATATGTTATACATATTGTATAAATCACTTTCTATAATTATGTTTTTTATTTAAAGTCACCACCATCCTGAGTCAATTCTTTACTAAAGAGTACCAACTCCTATTTTCTCGTTCATTTTTTTTCTCTCTCTCCCTGCTCCTGTCCCCCTCTTTCTTTAAAATGTTCACACATATACATATATATATACTGTTGATCATCTGAGACAGTCAAATTTGTTGTTACACAAGACTTCATTTTCTGATTTTTTTCAAATATGAGTTACTTTGAATCAGAAAACATATTACCTTAGATAATTTTTATTGCAAACAACAGAAGTGTAATAAAAACTTGTTTAATCTCCTCTGGGAATTTCTGGGTTCACACAACAGCAAAGTCCACCTACACAGTGTGGCTTCAGAAGTGGCTAGATCTAAGGTCACAAATGATGGGTCAGATCCCTGTTTCTACCTCTCCGCTTACTTCTCCTGATGATTCGATTTTCAAGCAGTTTCTTCCCACATGTTGTTAAAAGTGGTCACCAATCGCAGTTTTAGGTTCATGTTTTCCTTGTATCTACCGAACTCAGAAAAGAGAATACAGTGCATCCTTCTCCATAATTTCTTTGCAATTCTGGAGAAAAACCTACTTGCATAGATTTGGGTTATGTTTATATCCCTTTTTTTAACAATCCCTAAGATAAGGCAGATGTAGTGATCCTTCTTGAGCTGTGTGTCTCAAGTGAACAGGATAGGAAAAACTAAAGGCCTTTTGATATTAGTTATAACTAATAGATATATTAGATATAAACATAAATTATCTTTTTATCAGAAAAAAAGGAAAGAATACTGAATGTGCTGTGCTGTGCTTAGTCACTCAGTCATGTCCGACTATTTTTGACATCATGGACTGTAGCCTACCAGGATCCTCTGTCCATGGGGATGCTCCAGTCTAGAATACTGAATAGATGAAAATAATAGATAACTTTTCCATGTGTAGCTAGATTTGGTCTGGAGTAAATGCCTGAACAATTAACCTTATGAGGGCAGTGCCCACTGAATGAACTGTTGACAGTATGTTTAGACAAAACAAAGCTTTATTAATAAAATAAATGTAACCAGATTTGGTTTATCTCACTAATATGCCTCTCTCATGCTCTGTGTAATAGGAATTCAAGCAGAAGACTATGTTGGCAAGCATCTTCTCAGATAACCTTAGCATACCCAAAACTCATTGAAACTTTCCATCTGCCACAGAATTGGACCTTTAACTATCCTCATTCTGTCAGATTTATTAAGTCTTGCAAACCTCCAATACTCAATCTGTGGAACTGATGACACATAGGAGAATGTCATCTCACTAATGGCATCTTAGAACTCCTCAGGATCATTAAAGCTCAGTGTACTTTGCTGTCTTGTATTAATAATGTGTAAGTTTGATACTTTGCATGCAAAACCATGGATCTTCCTTACATCATGAAATACATCAAGGCAGATTTAACAAGGATTTAATACCTAAGAATATTCACATGCTGTTGAGTAAATGACTAAGTGAATTGTTAGAACATTTCAATGAGCTAGAATTGAATTTGAGTGAAAGTCCTAGTTTCTTTAAAAATTAAGCAGAAATCCTTTGGTTCTGATACTATGTGAAACTAAAGTAAATGTAATTAACAACTTTCTAAACTAAAATGTAATTAATAACTTTCTAAACTAAACTAAAAATAAATCTTTCTAAAACTAAAATACATAAAATGTGTTAATGACTTTCTGTTTATTCAGGGATTAAGTAATGAGACTGAATCTTCTAGATATTCATAGAACCTTTCTGTGCTCATTAACATGAATCTGAGAATCCGTGATTAGCATTCACAACTTATATGCAAATATAGAAGGTGTTGGAGGCTGTGTAGTTTATACTGTAAACACATACTGCAAACACACACTGCAGAGATTACACTCCATTAAATAAACAAATGATTATATGAGTTTTTATAATTCTTATAATTTAAATAATTCTGAAGTCATTTGTTTATTTTATCTGATAGTTAATGGTGTTTTAAAAGTCTCCTTATTTCAGCTTCTGGGTGGGAGTCTTAGAATAAAATGCAATTTGAATTCAAGGAAGTATTTAGAGACCCTAAAAGAATAAATGGAATAGAATGTGAAAACTCTGAATAATTAATATTGGAGAAGGATAAGCTATCATACAACTATGATAATAACATAATAAACTGAATATGACTCAATAAAATGTTATAGCAATTAACTGAATCCACATTTGTTTATACAAATGGAATCTGCACATGTTAGATGGGCCAAGTAATTAATGTCTTCTACTTGAAACTGATTAAGCCTCTTCTGAAGCTGAAGAGAATTTCAAAGAGACCAAATAAAGTGTTCAAAGCATTTTAAAAATAAACTACAGATTAATTTTTTTAGATGAATGAAAAAATTTTACAGAGGAACTTCAATTAAATGTGCAACAAAGAAGTGTCAGTATTAAAGGTAGATAAAAAAAAAACAGATCAGAAAGAAAAATCTCCCTTCAGATATGACAAATTTCAAAACGGGAAAAGAAGTACTGCATTATTAATGAAAAGGAAGTAAATCAACAAATGGGGGGGGGGATGTATTAAATGGCAGGAGTGAAGACTACTTGTCCTTCATTAGATGACATAATTTTTATACTGCAAGCATATATGACATTTGGGTTAAAAACTGTTAGAATTAAGTTTTGCAGATATTCAATGCATGAGAAGTCTGGAGCAGCATAAATTATTCTAATCTAGAAGAGAAGCTTTGGCCAAGACCCTATTTTCTATAGAGCTATTGAGATGCTAATGACTTGACAACATCCATTAACATTCACACTGAGATTCTGTCTAATAAATATAATTCATGTTGCTATTTCCAGATTAAGTCTGAAAAATGGATGAAAAAGAGATGAATACTGGAGTGGGTTGCCATGTTCTCCTCCAAGGGATCTTCCCAACCCAAAGATTGAAACTGTGTTTCCTGCATCTCCTGCATTGCAGTCTGATTCTTTACCTGCTGAGCTATAGGGGAAGCTCCAAATGTCTCTAAATGTCCTTAAAATGGCTGAAAGTCAGATATCATTCTAATTTTGATTTTTGTCCTGTTCTTGCTATTAAAGGCCAGAATTATACTTGCTTCAACTCAGTAATTATTGCTTTGTCTCTCTAAGGAGCTCTTAAAGCTTAAAGCCCTGGACCTAGTTTTTTTTTAATTAGGATTTAATAGAACAATAACTGGGAGTTTCTCTTTTTTTTTTTTCATAACTTCAAGGACTTTAACCGCAAGGACAGAGAAAAGTCCTCAGTATTTAATGAAATGCACATATTTGGAAAGGAGCAGGAAAGGGAATATGTTTTAAACTAGACATATTTAATTGCTTGGTTAGTCCTCAAAAATCTGAACAAAATACCTTCATAATTTAACATTTATTTTCACTATGCAAATGTTATAAATAATATTTATAAATTATGTATAAATGTAATAAATAATTATTTGTAATAAATAATGCATTATGCCCTATTAACTCAGTACCTTTTGATCTGGATAGTAATGTGCAAGAACTAGAGAATAAGGTTTGTCCATAAAGTTGACTATAGAAAAGTAAAAATAACCTTCACACAGAAAAATGGCATAATTAATTCAATTAACACTGCTAATACTGTTGTCTAAGGAAAATCAGAGAGGTTTTTTTTTTTTTTAGGTTAAATATAACACATCATGAAGAGCTTTTTTGTATAGTTCTTTTGTGTATTCTTGCCACCTCTTCTTAATATCTATTGCTTCTGTTAGGTCCATACTATTTCTGTCCTTTATTGTGCCCACCTTTGCATGAAATGTTCCCTTGGTATCTCGAATTTTCTTGAAGAGATCTCTAGTCTTTCCCATTCTATTGTTTTCCTCTATTTCTTTGCATTGATCACTGAGGATGGCTTTCTTATCTCTCCTTGCTATTCTTTGGAACTCTGTAATCAAATGGGTATATCTTTCCTTTTCTCTTTGCCTTTAGCTTCTCTTCTTTTCTCAGCTGTTTGTAAGGACTCCTCAGACAACCATTTTGCCTTTTTGTGATGTGATCACTTACCGAGAGCCAGACATCCTGGAATGCAAAGTAAAGTGGGCCTTATGAACAAAGGAACATCACTAAGAACAGCTAGAGGAGGTGATGGAATTCCAGTTGAGCTATTTCAAATTTAAAAGATGATGCTGCACTCAATATGACAGCAAATTTGGAAAACTCAGCAGTGGCCACAGGACTGGAAAAGGTCAGTTTTCATTCCAATTCCAAAAAAAGGCAACACCAAAGAATGTTCAAACTACCACACAAATGCACTCATCTCACACGCTAGTAAAGTAATGCTCAAAATCCTCCAAGCCAGGCTTCAACAGTACATGAACCATAAACTTTCAGATGCTCAAGTTGGATTTGGAAAAGGCAGAGCAACCAGAGGTCAAATTGCAAACATCCATTGGATCATCGAAAAAGCAAGAGTTCCAGAAAAACAAATACTTCTGTTTTATAGATTACAGCAAAGCCTTTGACTGTGTGGATCACAACAAACTGTGGAAAATTCTGAAAGAGATGGGAATACCAGAGCACCTCACCTGCCTCCTGAGAAATTTGTATACAGGTAAAGAAGCAACAGTTAGAACTGGACATGGAAAAACAGATCGGTTCCAAATAGGAAAAGGAGATCAAGGCTGTATATTGTCACCCTGATTATTTAAGTTATATTTAACTTATCATGTGAAATGCTGGGCTGGATAAAACACAAGCTGGAATCAAGCTTACCAGGAGAAATAACCATAACCTCAGATACACAGATGACACCACCCTTATGGCAGAAAGCAAAGAACTAAAGCACCTCTTGATGAAAATGAAAGAGGAGAGTGAAAAAGCTGGATTAAAACTCAACATTAAAAAAAATGAAGATCATGGCATCCAGTCCCATTACTTCATGGCAAACAGAAGAGGAAACAATGGAAACAGTGAGAGGCTTTATTTTGGGGGGCTACAAAATCACTGCAGATGGTGATTGCAGCCATGAAATTAAAAGACAACTTGCTCTTTGGAAGAAAAGCTATGACCAACCTAGAGAGTATATTAACAATCAGATACATTGCTTTGCCAACAAAGGTCTGTCTAGTCAAAGCTATGGTTTTTCCAGTAGGCATGTATGGATGTGAGAGTTGGACCATGAAGAAAGCTGAGGGCAGAAGAATTGATGATTTTGAACTGCGGTGTTGGAGAAGACTCTTCAGAGTTCCATGGACTGCATGGATTTCAAACCCATCAATCCTGAAGGAAGTCAATCCTGAATATTCATTGGAAGGACTGATGCTGAAACTGAAACTCCAATACTTTGGCCACCCGATGGGAAGAATTGACTCACAGGAAAAGATCCTGATGCTGGGAAATATTGAAGGCAGGAGGAGAAGCAGATGAAAGGGGGTGAGATGGTTGGACAGCACCACCAACTTGATGGACATGAGTTTGAGCAAGCTGTGGAAGTTGGTGATGGACAGGGAGGCCTAGCGTTAGCAGTCCATGGGGTCACCAAGTCAGACATGACTGAGTGACTGAACTATACTGGAACTGAACTGATAACACATCAAATTTTACTTTTAATCTCCTGTTGTACATACCTTTAGTGTATGCCAAAATATATAATATTTTTCTCTATAAAATCTATATTATACATTATGGGAAATATGGCTATGCTATCTTCATTAAACTAAATGTTACAGTACTTGATATTCTTTCCTCTTATTGTCAACAGGTTATTCATGTTATTTTTAAGGTACTACCTTTTATGTCAAAAATGGACAGTTCTAAGAACAGTGTATGTATTGGTATAGAGAAAGGCTATTATTGGTAGTATTTAGAATATTACTGGTCTTCTCTTCTGCATTTATGAAAGCAATCACCTATAAAAGTTATTGGAAGAAAAAGAACTCACTGTAAACAATCTTAATATTTATCAGATATACTGTATTTTTCTATACTTAGAAGATATGAGCCACTTAAAATTTTTGCCATCCTCGATTTTATTTAGACCCTCTGTGTACATGAAACAGAAACATGATTCCAAATAGCCAAACTGTACAATAAACACCATTCCATTATTTAAAAACCATTCTCACCTATCCTCTCATGGCTAGAAAATTATCACATTAGTTCCTGTTTCTCCTTATGAGGAGAGGATGGATGGGCCCCAGGCTGAGCAGCTAGAGTTTGTCTGCAAATAGTATCTGCTATTTTGGAGTATCCAAATGGATAGATACTCCAAAATAGCAGGAGCAAGAGAAGAGTCCTATTCAGGTAAAAGACAGAGACCACATATTTCTCATTCTCAAGATCAAGGCCGCCTTCTCAATTTTACGTGCTCAAAAAGGTTCCTTGGAGGTCAAAAAGGGAATGATGTCAACCTACCCATAGGCTTCTTTGCTAGAATTCATCTTGGCTATGGGATGCATGCACACACGCAGGGGCACTCTGAGATAAACCATATACAGATTTGGAACCAGGCAAATCAACATGATTGGCCAAAGGAAACCTAAAGGAAATGTCCCTTATGTTTCCTATATAAGTGACTCAAACTACCACAAAGGTAAAACTCTTTCTCTGAGCCCACCCATGTGTCTATCCACAGGTAAACACCTGTGGATTTTTTTTCCCTCCTAATAAACACCTGTTCCTTTCTATTTCTTTATAGAAATCCATTTTCTACAAAGCCTTGCAGGCTATGGTCTTTTCATTGGCCACTGGTCTAATGGCTAGGATTCAGTACTCTCACTGCAGTGGCCTGACTTCAATCTCTGGCCAGGAACTGAAATCTTGCTTCAAGCCGCTGCAGGCTGAGGACCAAAATTACATACACAAATAAGTTACATGTCTATTTTTTTTTTAAATTCTCTTTTTCAAATAAAGAATCTAAAACAAAAAAATGATACAAATGAACTTAGTTATAGAACAGAAACAGACTCACTGACTTAGATAACAGACTTATGGTTACCAAGTAGGAAGAGCTGGGGGAGGGGTATATGAGGATTTGGGGATTGAAAGGTACACACAAATATATTTAAAACAGATAATCAACAAGACCTACTGTATAACACGGGGAAATCTGCTTAATAGCCTATAATAACCTAAATGGGAAAAGCATTTTTAAAAGATTGAGTGAGTGAAAGTAGCTTAGTTGTGCCCGATTCTTTGCAACCCTATGGACTATAGCGTCTGTGGAATCCTCCAGGCCAGAATACTGGAGTGGATAGCCTTTCCCTTCTCCAGGGGATCTTCCCAACCCAGGGATTGAACCCATGTCTTCTGTATTGCAGGCACATTCTTTACCAGCTGAGCCACAAGGGAAGCCCAAGAATACTGCACTGGGTAGCCTATCCCTTCTCCAGCGGTCTTCCCCACACAGGAATAGAACCGGGGTTTCCTGCATTGCAGGTGGATTCTTGACCAACTGAGCTATCAGGGAAGCCAGCTATTTGTCAATAGTGAGGCAGTTTTAGAGTTGGAATATTTCAGGGTTTTTAAATTTTGTTTTGTTTTTGTGATCTTGAAATCGCTTAGCATGGAGAATTTTCTCCTGTGAAGTTTCTTGTGTGTGTGTGTGTGTGTGTGTGTGTGTGGCTCAGTCGTGTTTGATTCTTTGCGATCCTGTGGACTGTAGCCCACCAAGTTCCTCTGTCCACGGAATTTTTGAGGCAAGAATACTGGAATGGGTTGCCATACCCTTCTCCAGATGATCTTCCTAACCCCGGGATCGAACCGGGGTCTCCTGCATTGCAGGCAGATTCTTTACCCTCTGAGCCACCACGGAAGCCTTTTAAAAGATGAGCTATATGTATAGGTATAACTGAATCACCTTCCTATAAACTGAAACTAATACAACATTGTTAACCAACTATGCTCCAATATAAAATTTTAAAAAATGAGATATAACTGACATACATTAGTTTCAGCTGTAAAATTTAGTGATTCAATATTTGTACACACTGCAAAACGGTCACCACAATAAGTCTCGCTACCATCCATCACTATATATTTTCTTGTGATGAGAACATTGAAGATTACTAACAGCTTTCAAATATGTACTACAATATTATTGACTATAGTCATTGACCATGTTTATATTACATTCCTATGGCATATTTATTTCAATAACTGAAAATCTTAGTACCTCTTTACCTCCTTTACTCATTTTACCTACCCTCAAATCTCCTTCTATCGTAGAAATCACCATTCTGTCCTTTGTATCTAATAGTACTTTATATGTTTATTTAATTTGAAGATTCTATGTCTAAGTAAGGTTGTAATAACGGCTTTTGTCTTTCTCTATCTGACTTATTTCACTTAGCTAAATTCCCTGAAGGTTAGCATATGGCAACATTTCATTCTTTTTTTTTTTTTTTTTTAATGACTAAGTAGTGTATTTTTATATTTAGAGCCCTGAGCTCTTTGGTGTTTGAAAGTCACTCAGTTGTGTCTGACTCTTTGTGACCCCGTGGACTATACAGTCCATGGAATTCTCCAGGCCAGAATACTGGAGTGGGTAGCCTTTCCCTTTTCCAGGGGATCTTCCCAACCCCAGGATCAAGCACAGGTCTCCCACATTGCGGGCGGATTCTTTACCAGCTGAGCCACAAGGGAAGCCCAAGAATACTGGAGTAGGTAGCCTATCCCTTCTCTAAGGGATCTTCCCAACCCAGAAATCAACTGAGGTCTCCTGCATTGCAGGCAGATTCTTTACCAACTGAACTATCAGGGAAGCCCCTTTGGTGCTTACCCTTGTATAACAGTGTGAGATTTGGATCTAATTTTTTCCTTTGCCAAATGGCTATATAGTTATCCCAATAGCACTTATTAAAAAGCTTATTGATTCTCAAAATACTCCATTCTCAGCATGTAATAAAGTTTCATTTTTTTAGTGTAATTCTAGATTTCTAATTCTATTTCCCTTCTTTGCATGTCTATTCATGCATGAGAACCATACTTTTAAAATTTGAAGGGCCTATATTTAAATCCTTTGTATGTTTATTCTCCCTCAAATATTTTTTAAAATTGTTTTTATGTCTACTTCTACATGATTCTTTTTCCAAGTATATTTTAATGTCTATTTGCCTATTCTATAAAAAACATTTTTGGTTCTTGGGTTGTTACTGTGTTACTTTATTTTCTTGTATCTCGTCATTTTTGTTTTATAAAGATTGCTGTTGTGCTATTTGATACACAGGTATTTTACACTTTTATTGTGAATTTTGGCTTGCAACAGTAAATGATGCCCACATTTTTATATGTGATGGTTTTAGCTTTGCATTCTACTTTGATATCAGTATACCTTCACTTAGTTTATTATGGTGTCCCTTTGTTTCGTATACATCTGTATTTTTTTTCAGTTTTATCTTTTAGGGACAGTTTTTAAAGTGCTATTCTTCCAAGACACATATGTTTCTTGTTCTGTGAATCAAACCGAAAATATTTTTAATAGGTAAATTAGTTCATTCACATTTATATATAAGCAATGTATTTGTCTCAACTGTCAAGTCACATGGTTATGTTATAATTATCATATATTTTGTTATATTTTCTATTGTTCTTATATAATATTTTTCTTTGCTTTTTTACTTATTAAATTTGTTCTGGCATTTAGTTCTTTTGTACTTCTGTTCTATTAGTTACATTCACATGAAAATATATGTACTTCAGTTCAGTTCAGCTTAGTTGATCAGTCATGTCCGACTCTTTGCGACCCCCTGGACTGCAGCACGCCAGGCTTCCCTGTCCATCACCAACTCCTAGAGCTTGTGCAAACTCATGTCTATTGAGTTGGTGATGCCATCCAACCATCTCATCCTCTGTCATCCCCTTCTCCTCCTGCCTTCAATCTTTCGCAGCATCAGGGACTTTTCCAATAAGTCAGTTCTTTGCATCAGGTGGCCAAAATATTGTAGCTTCAGCTTTAGCATCAGTTCTTCCAATGAATATTCAGGACTGATTTCCTTTAGGATTGACTGGTTTCATCTCCTTGCAGTCCAAGGGACCCTCAAGAGTTTTCTCCAACACCACAGTTCAAAATGTCCTTATTTCTCTATTTTCTTTTTTAACTTTTTTTAAACTAATTTTGTTTATATAATAATACATTTAAATGGTATATTTTCACACCAGTACAGCAATCAATAAGCGTATGATAATTTTGCCTTCTCCTATTTCCTTCCATTCATTTGTTGCTGTATATTGTCAAATACACAACATATGACTTTCATTTTGTTCCATCCTCATTCATGCATTCATTTTAATATTCAATCTAGAATTAAATATAAAATGCCCACCATCACTACTTCTGTAGTAACTGTCTCTGTCGTCTCTTGGATGGATGAAGTTTATCTTCTGAAACATTCCTCGGGAATGGCTCATGGGGGAACAACTCCTGGAGACCTTGTATATTTCATCTTTTTATGCAAGCTTGATAGAAAAAAAAATTGGCTGTGTACAAAATTCTTGGTTCACAATTCTATCTCTTGAGTTTTTTTTTTAATGTTAATCCCTTTCTCAAGCATCTCTGACTGTCTATAAACACATGTGCTAGACCATGGCCAGTGGCTTGATGGAATATGCTGTTTATATTTCCACCTAAAGGAAAATTGAATTGAGGATACCCTAAGTCTCCTATGTATGCTAATAACACATATTTTTAGTTTTATTTTTCATTCTTTTTTGGGAGGAGTTACAGAGGATATGTTATAAGATTTATATCCATACCATCACTATTACCTCAATCATTTATTACTGTTATAAAAAGATAGAAACTAGATAACTTGTATTATTTTACTAATAAATATGAAGTTAAATATAAAATTTCTAGGCCATTGCAAAATGTGCATAGTGTTATTTTACTGTTCCTTTCTGGAGACAGTAACGCCACTGGTTTCTTGCACTCATACAGCACTAAGGGCAATGCTTTCCTGGGAGCTGGGTTAATAAATGTGTATTGATTGAATAAATCCTAGCTGTTCCTACATTTTTAGTTAAAGGCATACTCCAGGTTTTATTCATGTGACAATAATCCAGAACACCAGAACTGATGCTTGGAAAATATTCTTTTTCTCAGCTGTGTACTGTTGTATATACACCAAAAGCCTGTCACTAAGAAAAACCAAAACACGGAAGTCAATGGCTGAGTTTGTTGCCAGTTGGTACTATATAAGGGTCTTTTTATTTTTATTTTTTTTAATAATGATGCATAAACTTTCATAATCCAAGTAATTGCTTTAAGGCAATGCCCCTCAAGGTCATTTTGGATTTACAGATGGCTAGCAATACAAAAGTGAAAATTTTACTCTGTCTCTGAAATTAATTTGTTTATGTGGGAAATAAAGTGGTTGGCTAACTCTTATTATATTTTGACATAATGTGAATCTTGTTCTTCACACACAAAAAAGTACTGCCAATTCAGACCGTATTATAAATTCTTCCTTTATTCCCTCATTCCTTCTTTCTATGTCAATCAAATTAAACTTTGAAGAGTGGTGAACATCTAAATTTATCTTTAAATCTTCAGAACCAAGCATAAAAATGACTCACAGCACGTTCTCAAATTATATTGGTCAATTCAGATATCAGAGAATCCTTAACATTGGAGAATTTAGGACTGTCTTATTTAGTAGTTAATGGGTGACCTCTTTTTAGTGACTTTTTTTTTTTTTTGCTAGGTATTAATTCAGCACTGGATGTTTTTACTAAAAGTTTACAACAAGCTAAGGTATAAAAGAGATATATCATTTTAGCTTAAGACTATCTATGTACAGCTCATTTCATTAATTTTTGTTTTAAGAATGCTTCATTTTGTAGAAACAGAATGAATGCATTCGATGAAAAATATTTATAAAGGCTGTGAATTTGCTATGTTACTTGCCTATAGTTAGACTTAATGCAAATACAGTTCCATTGCTAATTGATTTGATGTCTTAAATGAAAATAAACATTAGTCAATGAAATCAATATATAAATAAAACATGATTATTTAAGATGCTGTTTATTAAACTCTATTCAAATATTTGCTAGTATAGATTGTTTATGATTCCTAAATTCAGGTGATGTGGAATGGTAAGTACCTTGGGACCTAGAGTCACATTACAGTGGTATATTACACATCAAGAAAGCAAACTACTTTAAACTTAAATGTGTATGCATTTGTAGCAATATATTGTGATTATCTAGAAAATGCCTAACTTAACTCTAATAAGGACACAAATACCAAGACATAGAGATATAGGGTCCTAGGGTCATCAAATTAAATAACTTATAACCACCAATTATTCTCTTGTGGTTCTAGACTTAAGGTCCATCTACTTCTTGATATCCTGAAAATAGGTAAAAATATGGAAACACATTCATTTAATCTTAAAAATATCAGATTTTTCAACATAAAAGTAAGTCACACAGAATAAAATGTAAATTTGTTCATTTTATTACTTAGAAAAAAGCATGGGGGTGACTTAGTCATGACTGACTCGTTGCAACCCAATGAGTAGCCTGCCAGGCTCCTCTGTTCACGAAATTTTCCAGGCAAGAATACTGGAATGGACTGCCACTTTCTTCTCCAGGGGATCTTCCCAACCCGGGGATCAAACCCAGGTCTCCTGCATTGGCAGGCAGTCTCTTTACCAACTGAGACAGTAGAGAAATGTTAAAAAAGAAGAAATTACTAAAATTCATTTTTTCTCAACTTTGCAGTCCATAGCACCATTTCCTGTAGTAGAACTGAATTTTAATGGTCCAAACAGACATAATCAGAAATGCTATTATTTCCAATATTCTGGGAGGTGGGTCATAGAGGATCTTGCTGTGATTTATGTCGGAGAGTGTTTTGCCTATGTTCTCCTCTAGGAGTTTTATAGTTTCTGGTCTTACATTTAGATCTTTAATCCATTTTGAGTTTATTTTTGTGTATGGTGTTAGAAAGTGTTCTAGTTTCATTCTTTTACAAGTGGTTGACCAGTTTTCCAAGCACCACTTGTTAAAGAGGTTGTCTTTTTTCCATTGTATATCCTTGCCTCCTTTGTCAAAGATAAGGTGTCCATAGGTTCGTGGATTTATCTCTGGGCTTTCTATTCTGTTCCATTGATCTATATTTCTGTCTTTGTGCCAGTACCATACTGTCTTGATGACTGTGGCTTTGTAGTAGAGTCTGAAGTCAGGCATGTTGATTCCTCCAGTTCCATTCTTCTTTCTCAAGATTACTTTGGCTATTCGAGGTTTTTTGTATTTCCATACAAATTGTGAAATTCTTTGGGTCTAGTTCTGTGAAAAATACCGTTGGTAGCTTGATAGGGATTGCATTGAATCTATAGATTGCTTTGGGTAGAATAGCCATTTTGACAATATTGATTCTTCCAATCCATGAACACGGTATGTTTCTCCATCTGTTTGTGTCCTCTTTGATTTCTTTCATCAGTGTTTTATAGTTTTCTATGTATAGGTCTTTTGTTTCTTTAGGTAGATATACTCCTAAGTATTTTATTCTTTTTGTTGCAATGGTGAATGGTATTGTTTCCTTAATTTCTCTTTCTGTTTTTTCATTGTTAGTATATAGGAATGCAAGGGATTTCTGTGTGTTAATTTTATATCCTGCAACTTTACTATATTCATTGATTAGCTCTAGTAATTTTCCGGTAGAGTCTTTAGGGTTTTCTATGTAGAGGATCATGTCATCTGCAAACAGTGAGAGTTTCACTTCTTCTTTTCCTATGTGGATTCCTTTTACTTCTTTTTCTGCTCTGATTGCTGTGGCCAAAACTTCCAACACTATGTTGAATAGTAGTGGTGAGAGTGGGCACCCTTGTCTTGTTCCTGATTTCAGGGGGAAATGCTAAACAAATGGGACCTAATGAAACTTAAAAGCTTTTGCACTACAAAGGAAACTATAAGTAAGGTGAAAAGACAGCCCTCAGATTGGGAGAAAATAATAGCAAATGAAGCAACAGACAAAGGATTAATCTCTAAAATATACAAGCAACTCCTGCAGCTCAATTCCAGAAAAATAAATGACCCAATCAAAAAATGGGCCAAAGAACTAAACAGACATTTCTCCAAAGAAGACATACAGATGGCTAACAAACACATGAAAAGATGCTCAACATCACTCATTATTAGAGAAATGCAAATCAAAACCACAATGAGGTACCATTACACGCCAGTCAGGATGGCTGCTATCCAAAAGTCTACAAGCAATAAATGCTGGAGAGGGTGTGGAGAAAAGGGAACCCTCTTACACTGTTGGTGGGAATGCAAACTAGTACAGCCGCTATGGAAAACAGTGTGGAGATTTCTTAAAACACTGGAAATAGAACTGCCATATGACCCAGCAATCCCACTTCTGGGCATACACACAAGGAAACCAGATCAGAAAGAGACACGTGCACCCCAATGTTCATCGCAGCACTGTTTATAATAGCCAGGACATGGAAGCAACCTAGATGCCCATCAGCAGATGAATGGATAAGGAAGCTGTGGTACATATACACCATGGAATATTACTCAGTCGTTAAAAAGAATTCATTTGAACCAGTCCTAATGAGATGGATGAAACTGGAGCCCCTTATACAGAGTGAAGTAAGCCAGAAAGATAAAGAACATTACAGCATACTAACACATATATATGGAATTTAGAAAGATGGTAACGATAACCCTATATGCAAAACAGAAAAAGAGACACAGAAATACAGAACAGACTTTTGAACTCTGTGGGAGAAGGTGAGGGTGGGATTCAAAAGAACAGCATGTATACTATCTATGGTGAAACAGATCACCAGCCCAGGTGGGATGCATGAGACAAGTGCTCGGGCCTGGTGCACTGGGAAGACCCAGAGGAATGGGGTGGAGAGGGAGGGTGGGAGGGGGGATCGGGATGGGGAATACGTGTAAATCTATGGCTGATTCATATCAATGTATGACAAAACCCACTGAAATGTTGTGAAGTAATTAGCCTCCAACTAATAAAAAAAATAAATTAATTAATTAATTAAAAAAAAAAGAAAGAAATGCTAATAAGGCAAAAAGAAAAAAAAATATAGGATGCTTACTTAAGTAATGATTGCAACGTATTTTTACAATATAACCAAAATCACAGTTCAACAATGATTCACATTTTAATTAACTTCTTAAATATTTGCATGCAAGTCCAGTTCAACTTGATCTTCAAAGACATACTGCATCAGTATTCTCTAAATATTACTGAGGAGAAGTTTAATAAGTTTATGGTTATTATAAGGCTGGAAGTTATAGTTAATTACTTTTTCTCTCTTGCAAACTATTAATAGTCTTCATGAAAATAAATTAGTCCTTTTCCATATGCATGTATTATCAGCAACCCCAGTGATTTACTGATTACAAGGATAAAGCTGAAAGAATAAAAACTGAACCACACACTAGAAATTCAAACCTCTCTTCCAGGGCCACTCCCAACCCTCACTCCTGAATTGTGTACTGGGGTAAGTTCAAAACTCTGGGGGGTTTTTACTTTGTTTTATTCTCATTGGTATTCGAATTCTCACAAATGGAGATACTAACAGTACCAGAATGAATGGTTACGTTTTAGTAACACTTTTTCTATTTTTTTTTTTTTTTTGCTGGTTTGTTTGCTATGTAAATCACGGCAGAAAAGTCCTTGATGTCGTCAAGATTCAAAATGCCTTTCTCAAAAACAAACAAACAAAAAACCCAAAATGCCTTTCTCCTTGCTCTCAGCTTTTCTCTATAACTGCTATCTTTTGGTTTCTTTTGGCTACTTTCACTTTTTATTACTTTCACTTTTTATTTCTTCACTTTCATTTGTCTAACTTAATATGTGTGCACACACTTTGGTATTTAAACAAGATAATTGAAATACAAAGATCAAGATTCAGTTGTCTGAAATTATAGCTCACCTGAAGTTAGAAAATTACGAACAAGTGTCCCAGCTCTAAAAATGTGTTGTGGGCACACAACACATTTGCCTACTGAGCGGCAAAGAAAAATATACACATTTGAAAAGTCAATTAAGAGTCTGCATGCAGTTGGAACAACATGATTATTCTAATGAATAATTTCTATTCTAATGATTATTTCTAATAATTTCTCACCATGAAAAGAAGGAGATGAGAGAAGCAGAATATTTTTTGTTGTAGTTGTCTTTATTCAAAAGGATTATGGCTCATCTTGTGATGTATGAAGCAATCTAGTTTTGATTCCTTTTGTCATACACTGATTGAAAGAAGATCAAGAATTTTGTAGCCTCCTCCTTCAAGGTTACTGGCGTGACTATAATGTTAAGGCTAGATATTGGCTGAAGGAAAATTATTACCAAAATATTAGGGAACTAAGTGTTGTAATAGGGAAGTGTCTTTGTGAGGACAATAAAGTAGCCCTGACTTTGTACAGCATCCACTCTTCATTAAGTAAACTCACAGGAAAAACCTTGGATTAGCTAATTTATATTTTAGATATACTATCTTAATCTAACATAGAAGTAGATTCTCATTGTTGATGATAACAGACTTCATTTATTTATTTTTTATACAGATAACTTTCACTTTAACCAACTCACCTCATGATGTTTTCCAAATTTGTAAATTATAGTGCAGCAACACACTGCACTTAATTTGCAAACACATACACACACATGAGTATATCTTGTACCCTTTCCCAAGAGTAATCACTTAATTCTTCATGGATTGTGGAGGACATCATATTTAAGAGATTCTGTAGTTCTTTTCTAGATTTTCTTATTTATTTAGATAAAACCTTAAACAGTGATGAACTTATTTATGTGCAGAAGTTTTCCCATTCTCTTTCTCTAGGCTCTACTATTTTTCCTGTTCAGTCATTTACCAGAGGGATTCCCAGGTGGCACAGTGATAAATAACCCACCTACCAATGCATGTGATGCAGGAGACAGAGACATAGGTTCAATTCCTGAGTCAGGAAGATGCCCTGGAGGAGGAAATGGCAACCCACTCCAGTATTCTGTCCTGGAAAATCCTATGGACAAAGGAGCCTGGCAGGCTACAGTCCATGGGGTTACAAAGAGTTAGACATGGCTGAGTGACTGAGTACACATGCATGCATTTTACCAGAAGTTTTCTTGACATGTTTGTTTAAAATCTATAGTGCTACATCTACCTCTTTATCCTGAGCATATAACATATTCAAAGGCCTTGCTGGCCATATAGATGAGAGAGAATAAGGAAGTACACGGGTGAGTGGATCCTATCTCTGAAGCTAATTATAGAAATTTTGTAAGCTGTAACAGCATTGCCCAGCATCAACAAGCCATATTGATGTGAGAGGAAAGGAAAAGAGCATTACAACCTGTGCCATAAATACTCCTCTGCTGTAATGATTTGACACTCTTTTCTCTGGAAAAGGATATGAAGGGGAAAGTATTTGTTGTTTATTAAGTACCAGATAGCAGCTAGGAAATGTGCTAGATACCCCCTCTAGTTTATATACATTTACTCGTAGCCCACAGTTAAAGCAACTAGAGAAAGCTTCTCACATCAGTGGAGACTGAGCACAACCAATAAATAAAATAAAGATAGAATCTTTATATCAAAAGTCCAGAATAGGCAAATCCACAGAGAGAGACTGAAAGTAGACTAGAGATTGTCAGGCACCAGGGGGATTGGGGAATGAAGAGTAACTGCTAAAGGGTGTGGAGTTTCTTTTTGGTTGATGAGGACTTTTTATATAGTTGCACAAGTCTATGAGTATACTAAATACCACCAAATTTTAGAATTGAAATGGATGATTTTTAAGTGAATTATACTCAATAAAGCTGTTATAAAAGATGATGTATATATAAGCTTGTTATTGAAAAAACTCGATTGTATCTGGAATTTAAAATATTTTGTTCCATGGTAGAGAAAGGAAATGTTTTGCTGATGGAGTAACATGAATGATGTACTCAATTCAGTTCAGTTCAGTTCAGTCCGACTCTTTGAGAACCCATGAACCTCAGCACGCCAGCCCTCCCTGTCCATCACCAACTCCCGGAGTCCACCCAAACCCATGTCCATCGAGTTGATGATACCATCCAACCATCTCATCCTCTGTCATCCCCTTCTCCTCCTGCCCTCAATCTTTCCCAGCATCAGGGTCTTTTCCAATGAGTCAGCTCTTTGCATCTGGTAGCCAAAGTATTGGAGCTTCAGCTTCAACATCAGTCCCTCCAATGAACACCAAGGACTGATCTCCTTTAGAATTGATTGGTTGGATTTCCTTGCAGTCCAAGGGACTCTCAAGAGTCTTCTCCAACACCACAGTCCAAAAGCATCAATTCTTTGGCGCTCAGCTTTCTTTATAGCCCAACTCTCACATCTATACATGACTACTGGAAAAACCGTAGCCTTGACTAGACAGACTTTTGTTGGCAAAGTAATGTCTCTGCTTTTTAATATGCTATCTAGGTTGGTCATAACTTTCCTTTTAAGGAGTAAGCGTCTTTTAATTTCATTGCTGCAATCACCATCTACAGTGATTTTGGAGCCCAGAAAAATAATGTCAGCCACTGTTTCCACTGTTTCCCCATCTATCTGTCATGAAGTGATGGAACCAGATGCCATGATATTAGTTTTCTGAATGTTGAGCTTTAAGCCAACTTTTTCACTCTCCTCTTTCTCTTTCATCAAGAGGCTCTTTAGTTCTTCTTCATATTAAGAATTCTAAATTTCAAGAGTGCAGAATGATTGGATGTAGAAGAAATTAGACTAACAGATAAATTTTTAGAGGCTTGTCTAAAATACATGCTGCTGCCTCTTCATAAAAATTGGAAAATGAACTATTTCTAAATATAAAATAACCAGCAGATGTTTACTGGTTAGATAGTGCATTTAATCACTAAGAAGAGTGAGAAATCATGCATGATTCCATGTTTGCCAGTTTGTGAGGTTGTATAATACAACATCATTTTAACAGCGATTGATAGAACTGGGTGCTGAGATACAGGGGGGAGCGAGAGGAGGACTTCTTAGAAATATTCTGCTGCATGTGGGTGCTAGTGAAGCAGCTACTGGGGCTTCCCTGATGGCTCAGTGGTGAAGAATCAACCTGCGAATATAAGAGAGAGTGGATTCGATCCCTGGGTCGAGAAGATACCATGGAGAAGGAAATAGCAATCCACTTCAGTATTCTTGCCTGGAAAATTTCATGGACAGAGGAGCCTGATGGGCTACAGTCTATGGGGTTGCTAAGACTGGACATGGCTTAGTGACTTAGCACAAGCCACGAAGCATCTACTCTCAAAAACGAGCATAATTTTTAAAACCATGAATTTCTGAGTTAGGAATAAGTAGGTGTGAATCTTTCCTTCACTGTTTTTTTTTTTTTAATATAAATACTGCAAGTATAGAGTGAAAAGCGATTCAATCTCCCTAAAACTTCTCTTATTCCTAAAAAGTAACTCATAATTTACTTCACAGCATTATTGTAAAAACTGATCACACTGCTGCACAATAAAGGTTTGACAAAATACCTGGGTCACTGTAAATGCTAAATATATTTTCAAATAAATTATTGTCAATATTATTATCTCTTCTGTATACATGAGGTAGTGCAAAATAAAAGAAGTCAAGTATTCATACCTTGTCTACATATCCAAGATTATCCAGTAAGTTTCAGAGTCAGTATTCAGGTACAAATCTATCGAGTCCATTTTGATTTATTAAACAGTTTGTTTTTTAAGCCTAAATGGAAATATTTGTTGATGATATAAAAGTGAATATGGAAACAAGTTATCAAAATATAATAAACTTCAATGTCATCTGCATATAGGTGACAACCGATAGCAACAGATATTTGATATTCTCTTGTTTGTGTTTACAGCATTGATTTATGTGTACATTAACTTCACACATAAACTCCACTTAGTGACAAAAGATAGCATTTCCATGGCATATACCATTAGCAGCAGCCCATTTTTTCCAAGTTAGTATATATTCTAGAATTAACCAATAAAATCATAGCATACAGCAAGGCCTTTTGAAAGTGGGTTGACAACTGATTATCACATTTAGGTAGAAGTTTGTATGAAAAGAATACTTGGGATAGTCAAAGATGTGAAAATTCTGCCTTTATGAATCTATAAATCTATGAATGCTGACCAAGGGCAGAAATGAAGGGAAATGTATTCTTTATCTTCACTGTTATTTAAAAAATTTCTCTTTGGGAATTTGGAGTAGAGAAAGTATTCTAAGTTTTTCAAATCAAAGGTGTACAAAGTATAAATCTTAAGATTCATGTTTTTATTCAATGAACCACATAAATAAAGTTAACAGATGGGGTGACAGTCTGTACTTGGATATTTACAACATCTACAACTGACAAGGGATTCGCATCAAGAATTTAGGAGGAACTTGTGCAAAACAACTGAGATAGGAAAAGCGATAAGTAAACTGAGCAAAAACAGGAATACAATGAGAAGTAAAACTATACCAGACCATTCAGGTCAAGTTAAAACCAACACATTGGGAGTAACGAAGATTCAGATTAATAAAATAACAATTTCAGATGATACAGTTAGCAAAAGTTAAATGATATCAATGTTAGAAATCTGGGAAACTCCACTGGCTCAAGAAACAGCTGTAAACTGGCCAAATTCTAAAAAACTTTTAAAAAGACAGTTTTGGAATTCGGTGAAATTAAGAACATATTAATTCCCAGGAATACATTACTAGGCAATGATCAACAAGAGAATACATTTTCTGTACATAAGGGAACATGAATATGCAGGAGTGGCGGCTGCCCAGCAGAGGAGCAGCCGAGAGGAGATGCCCCATGTCCAAGGTCAGGGGCGGTGGCCAAGAGGAGCTGCCCCACATCTAAGGTCAAGGGTGGCAGTGGAGAGGAGCTACCCCACGTCCAAGGTCAGGGCCAGTGGCCAAGAGGAGCTACCCCACATCCAAGGTAATGAGCGGCAGCTGTGCTTTGCTGAGGCAGCCATGAAGGGATGCCCCATGTCCAAGGTAAGAGAATCCCAAGTAAGATGGTAGGCACTGAGAGAGGGCATTAGAGGGCAGACAGACTGAAACCACATTCACAGAAAACTAGCTCTGATCACATGGACCACAGCTTGTCTAACTCAATGAAACTAAGCCATGCCGTGTTGGGCCACCCAAGACGGACAGGTCATGGTGGAGAGGTCTGACAGAATGTGGTTCACTGGAGAAGGGAATGGCAAACCACTTCCGTATTCTTGCCTTGCAACCCCCATGAACAGTATGAAAAGGCAAAAAGATAGGACACTGAAAGACAAACTCCCCAGGTTGGAAGGTGCCCAATATGCTACTGAAGATCAGTGGAGAAATAACTCCAGAAAGAATGAAAGGACGGAACCAAAGCACAAACAACACCCAACTGTGGATGTGACTGATGATAGAAGCAAGGTCCGATGCTGTAAAGAGCAATATTGCATGGGAACATGTAATGTTAGGTCCATGAATCAAGGCAAATTGGAAGAGGTCAAACAAGAGATAGCAAGAGGGAATGCTGACATTTTAGGAATCGGCAAACTAAGATGGATTGAAATGGGTGAATTTAACTCATGTGACCAGTATATCTACTACGGTGGACAAGAATCCCTGAGAAGAAATGGAGTAGCCATCATAGTCAACAAAAGAGTCCGAAATGCAGTATTTGGATGCAATCTCAAAAACGACAGAATGATCTCTGTTCATTTCCAAGGCAAACCATTCAATATCATGGTAATCCAAGCCTATGCCCCAACCAGTAACGCTGAAGAAGCTGAAGTTGAACGGTTCTATGAAGTTCTACAAGACCTTCTAGAACTAACACCCAAAAAATATGTCCTTTTCATTATAGGGGACTGGAATGCAAAAGCAGCAAGTCAAGAAACACCTGGAGTGACAGGCAAATTTGGCCTTGGAGTATGGGGTGAAGCAGGGCAAAGGCTAATAGAGTTTTGCTAAGAGAACACACTGGTCATAGCAAACACCCTCTTCCAACAACTCAAGAGAAGACTCTACACATGGACATCACCAGATGGTCAACACCAAAATCAGATTGATTATATCCTTTGCAGCCAAAGATGGAGAAGCTCTATACAGTCAGTAAAAACAAGACCAGGAGCTGATTATGGCTCAGATCATGAACTCCTTATTGACAAATTCAGACTTACATTGAAGAAAGTGGGGAAAACCACTAGACCACTCAGGTATGACCTAAATCAAGTCCCATATGATTATACAGTGGAAGTGAGAAATAGATTTAAGCAACTAGACCTGATAGACATAGTGCCTGATGAACTATGGATTGAGGTTCATGACACTGTACAGGAGACAGGGATCAAGACCATCCTCAAGAAAAAAAAAATGCAAAAAAGAAAAATGGCTCTCTGAGGCGACCTTACAAATACCTGTGAGAAGAAAAGAAGTGAAAAGCAATGGAGAAAAGGAAACATATATCCATTTGAATGCAGAGTTCCAAAGAATAGCAAGGAGAGATAAGAAAGCCTTCCTCAGCTATCAATGCAAAGAACTAGAGAGAAACAATAGAAGGGAAAAACTAGAGATCTCTTAAAAAAAAATCAAAGATACCAAGGCAACATTTTCATGCAAAGATGGGCTCAATAGGGGACAGAAATGGTATGGACCTAACAGAAGCAAAAGATATTAAGAAGAGGTGACAAGTATACACAGAAGAACTGTACCAAAAAGATCTTCACGACCCAGATAATCATGATGGTGTAATCACTCACCTAGAGCCAGAAATCCTGCAGTGCAAAATCAAGTGGGCCTTAGGAAGCATCACTACAACCAAAGCTAGTAGAGGTGATGGAATTCCAGTTGAGCTATTTCAAATCCTGAAAGATGATGCTGTGAAAGTGCTGCACCCAATATGTCAGCAAATTTGGAAAACTCACCAGTGGCCACAGGACTGGAAAAGGTCACTTTTCATTCCAATCCCAAAGGCAATGCCAAAGAATGCTCAAAGTACCACACAATTGGACTCATCTCACACACTAGTAAAGTAATGCTCAAAATTCTCCAAGCCAGGCTTCAGCAATATGTGAACCATGAACTTCCAGATGTTCAAGTTGGATTTAGAAAAGGCAGAGGAACCAGAGATCAAATTGCTAACATCTGCTGGATCATTGAAAAAGCAAGAGAGTTCCAGAAAAACATCTATTTCTGCTTTATTGACTATGCCAAAGCCTTTGACTGTGTGGATCACAATAAAGTGTGGAAATTCTGAAAGAGATGGGAATACCAGAACACCTGATCTGCCTCTTGAGAAACCTGTATGCAGGTCAGCAAGCAACAGTTAGAACTGGACATGGAACAATAGACTGGCTCCAAATAGGAAAAGAAGTACGTCAAGGCTATATATTGTCACCCTGCTTATTTAACTTTTACGCAGAGTATATCATGAGAAACGATGGACTGGAAGAAGCACAAGCTGGAATCAAGATTGCTGGGAGAAATATCAACAACCTCAGATATGCAGATGATACCACCCTTACGGCAGAAAGTAAAGAAGAACTAAAGAGCCTCTGATGAAAGTGAAAGAGGAGAGTGAAAAAGTTGGCTTAAAGCTTAACATTCAGAAAACTAAGATCATGGCATCTGGTCCCATCACTTCATGGGAAATGGATGGGGAAACAGTGGAAACAGTGGGTGAATTTATATTTGGGGGCTCCAAAATCTCTACAGATGGTGACTGAAGCCATGAAATTAAAAGACGCTTACATTTTGGAAGGAAAGTTATGACCAACCTAGATAGCATATTAAAAAGCAGAGACATTACTTTGCCAACAAAGGTCCATCCGGTCAAGGCTATGGTTTTTCCAGTGGTCATGTATGGATGTGAGAGTTGGACTATAAAGAAAGTTGGGTGCAGAAGAATTGATGCTTTTGAACTGTGGTGCTGGAGAAGTCTTTTGAGATTCCCTTGGACTGGAAGGAGATCCAACCAGTCCATCCTAAAGGAGATCAGTCTTAGGTTTTTATTGGAAGAACTGATGTTGAAGCTGAAACTCTAATACTTTGGACACCTGATGCAAAGTGCTGCATCATTTGCAAAGACTCTGATGCTGGGAAAGATTGAGGGCAGGAGGAGAATGGGATGACAGAGGGTGAGATTGTTGGATGGCATCACTGACTCAATGGACATGGGTTTTGGTGGACTCCTGGAGTTGGTGATGGACAGGGGGCCTGGCATGCTACAGTTCATGGGGTCTCAAGAGTCACACATGACTGAGCTACTGAACTGAACTGTGGTTACAGGAAAGAAATAAGAAGAATCAAGACATGCATATTTAGGAGAAAAGTTAAGTAGGATTTTTAGGTATATTATTTGGAATTCTACACAATTAAACTATAGCAACAAGAACATAATTTAAACAGGTGATGTTAAATCTTTTCTTTAACAATAAAGAAGAAACCTTGCTTTTTTCATTTGTTTTGCTTTTTGTTTTCCTTGTCTTCAATCTGAAACACTGAATTGTTTTATCATATATGACTAGCATATTTTTCAAAAATTTTACCATCTTTGTATGTCTTAATTTTATATGCCAGCATAAAATATAGCTAATTTCATAATTTTTTTTCTCTTTTTAATCATTTCATTCTATTCGGTCATTCAGTTGTGTCCAACTCTTTGTGACTCTATGGAACCCATCATGGCAGGCCTCCCTGTCTATCACCAACTCCTAGAGCATGTTCAAACTCATGTCCGTCCAGTTGGTGATGCCATCCAACCATCTCTTCCTCTGTCATCCCCTTCTCCTGCCTTCAATGTTTCCCAGCATCAGGGACTTTCCCAATGGCTCAATTCTTTGCATCAGCTGGCCAAAGGATTAGAGCTTCAGCTTCAACATCAGTCCTTCCAACAAATACTCAGGACTGGTCTCCTTTAGGTTTCCTTTAGGATGGACTGGTTGGATCTCTCCTACCTGTCCAAGGGACTCTCAAGAGTCTTCTCCAACACCACAGTTCAAAAGCATCAATTCTTCAGCACCCAGCTTTCTTTATAGTCCAACTCTCACATCCATACATGACTACTGGAAAAACCATAGCTTTGACTACAGGGACCTTTGTTGGCAAAGTAATGTCTCTGGCTTTTTAATATGCTGTCTAGGTTGGTCATAGCTTTTCTTCCAAAGAGCAAGTGTCTTTTAATTTCATGGCTTATGTTACCATCTGCAGTGATTTTGGAGCCCCTCAAATAAAGTCTCTCACTGTTTCCATTGTTTCCCCTTCTATTTGCCATGAAGTAATGGGCTTCCCTTGTAGCTCAGTTGGTAAAGAATTTGCCTGCAGTTCAGGAGACCTGGGTTCAATCCCTGGGTTGGGAAGATCTCCTGGAGAAGGAAATGGTAACCCACTCCAGTATCCTTGCCTAGAAAATCTCATAGACAGAGGAGCCTGGTGGGCTGTAGTCCACAGGGTTGCAAAGAGTTGGGCACAGCTGAGCGACTAACACTTACTTACTTACTAATGGGACTGGATGCTATGATCTTCAATTTTTGAATGCTGAGTTTTAAGCCAGGATTTTCACTCTCCTCTTTCACTTTCATCAAGAAGCTCTTTAGTTCCTCTTTGCTTTCTTCCGTAAGTATGGTGTCATGTGCATATCTGAGGTTATTGATATTTCTCCCAGCAATCTTGATTCCAGCTTGCTTCATCCAGTCCAGCATTTTGCATGATGTACTCTGCATATAAGTTAAATAAGCAGGGTGACAATGAACAACCTTTACATACTCCTTTCACAATTTGGAACCAGCCCGTTACTTCATGTTCGGTTCTAACTGTTGCTTCTTGACCTAAATACAGATTTCTCAGCAGGCAGGTAAAGTGGTCTGGTTTTCCCATCTCTTTAAGAATGTTCCACAGCTTGTTGTTATCCACACAGTCAAAGGCTTTGGCGTAGTCAGTAAAGCAGAAGTAGATGTTTTTCTGGAACTCTCTTGCTTTTTCACTGATCCAATGGATGTTGGCAATTTGATCTCTAGTTCCTCTGTCTTTTCTAAATCCAGCTTGAACATCTGGAAGTTCTCAGTTCATGAAGCCTGGCTTGAAGGATTTTGAGCAATACTTTGCTAGTGTGTGAGATGAATACAACTGTGTGGTAGTTTGAGCATTCTTTGGCATTGCCTTTCGTTGGGATTGGAATGAAAACTGACTTTTTCCAGTCCTGTGGCCACTGCTGAGTTTTCCAAGTTTGCTGGCATATTGAGCACAGCAATTTCACACTGTTTATGGGTCATGTGACACCCATACATGACTACTGGAAAAACCATAGCTTTGACTCGATGGGCCTTTGTGGCAAAGTAACATCTTTGCTTTTTAATATGCTGTTTAGGTTTGCCATACAAAGCTTTTTTTCAAGGAGTAAGTGTCTTATAATTTCCTGGCTTACAGTCCCTAACTTCAGTGATTTGGAGGGCAAGAAAAGAAAGTCTCTTACTGCTTTTAATCATTTAATTACTGTTAAGTGTAGATTTAATTACTTTGCCAATAAAGATCCATCTAGTCAAGGCTATGGTTTTTCCAGTGGTCACGTATGGATGTGAGAGTTGAACTGTGAAGAAAGAGGAGTGCTGAAGAACTGATGCTTTTGAACTGTGGTGTTGGAGAAGACTCTTGAGAGTCCTTTGGACTGCAAGGAGATCCAACCAGTCCATCTTAAAGGAGATCAGTCCTGGGTGTGCATTGGAAGGACTGATGCTGAAGCTGAAACTCCAATATTTTGGCCACCTGATGTGAAGAGCTGACTCACTGGAAAAGACCCTGATGCTGGGAGGGATTGGGGGCAGGAGGAGAAGGGGACAACAGAGGATGAGATGGCTGGATGGCATCACCGACTCGAAGGACAGGGGTTTGCATAAACTCCAGGAGTTGGTGATGGACAGGGAGGCCTGGTGTGCTGCAATTCATGGGGTCACAAAGAGTTGGACACTACTGAGTGACTGAACTGAACTGAAGAGTAGATTTATTAATCTCTTTTAATTTATGCATTCTGCATTACCTGCTTTGTTTTTCTTTTTCCTAAACATTTATTATTCTTTAATTTTTCCTTTTTTCTGAGTATTTTAGTTGATTTTTTTATTCCACTTCTTCCTCTTGTAACTTGAAGCCATATATGTCATTTCTATCAATTGTGTTATTAAAATTTTAAAAAGAATAATTGTTCACCCAGGTTCAAAGATAATTACTGTCTATTCTATCCTCTTATAAAGTACAGTCTTAAATGCTTCTGTGAATTCTCTAGTTTATTCATATTGTGTTAATAAGTTTATCTTGTTTAATAAGTTTATCTTGTTTATTTATTTTTACTTAAACAGACATAATAATGATAGTGTTTTACAGCTATTGATAGTCAATCCATGTTTACTATTCTTTCTTACCATTTATTTTGTATTTCAGAACTATTATAAGTATCCCTTTTCATTCTTGCCTCTTTCCCATGTTTTGGAATTTTTTTATTAGTTTTTAGTTTATATTTTACTCGATCAAAAATAAGAGTAAAGAATAGAAAAAAATTTTTCTATTACATAATAAAAATAAATTAGTAATCATTTGTTCTCTTGTCATATTTACTGTTAAGTTATATCCTGTGTGTGAATTCCTCAGCTATAATCTCTTTCTCTTTGTTTTTAATATCCATTTTTTTTGCTATACTAAATTTTCACCTAATTATGTCTATCTTGTTATGGGATTAATTTTATTTATCTTTATAGTGACAGTAACATCAAAAACCTGAAAATTCATAAGGATAAAACTGATATGGTCATCTCACTATATTCAAAAGAAATACATTAAATAATATTCAACTCCTATTTATGAATTTTATACAAAACAGTAAGAATATTAGGGAAGAAGAAAAAAATCCTTAGTCAAAAAACATACTTTGAAAAAAATACAAAAGTAAAAAAGAAAATTAAGCTAACATTAACAGTGAAAGGTTAAATGCTTTCCCTAAATACTGGGGAAAAGAAAGATATCTACCAATATTACTTCTATTTAATAGTTTTCTGGAGGTGCTAAAATGTGCAATTAAATAAGGAAATGAAATCAAAGGCTGGTACTCTGGAAGTAAAAACAAAAATTGTGCTTCTTCCTAAATGAAACAATTATGCACACAGATAATAAGGAACTACAAAATAACTTCTAGAATTATATAAGTTTAGTGATATGATTTATTTAATAATCCACTATGTTTCCATATATGAGCAATAAAAATGTAATAAAAAATTTAAAATAATATCACTTAAAACAGCATCTCAAAACATGAAATAGCAATAAATTAGACATCTGTGAAAGATTCTTTACACCTAAATCTATAAGGACTGCCCAGGGAAATGAAAGAAGACATACATAAATGGTAATATCTAGCTTGTGTTTGTATTGAAATCATAGAATAATGTTCTGGGAGAAATTCTTTCCAAACTAATTAGCATATTAAATATAATTCTAAACAAAATCTAAGAAGAAATTTTGAAGAAACTGAAAAGCTGGTATTAATATTTCATACAAATATGCAAATGACCCAGAAAAGCCAGAATAATTTAATTTGGGGCAAGATTAAAGTGTAAGAATTACAAAACCTGTTTCTGAGACTTACTAGAAAGACAGAGTAATAACAACTGCTCACATAAGGATACACATATAGAACAATAGCCTACAATAGAAAGACTAATGATAAACTTTCACATGTATAGCCCATTTATGATTTGCAGTGATATCAAAGTATTGGAACAAATGGATATTCATATTTTTTATATAAAGGACCTTTTTATCTTACATATGTACAAAAGTTAGATTTAAATAATTCACAGACCTAAATTTAAAATGTAAAACTATGAAATAAACAAACTATGAAATAAAAGTATTCCATAAGGAAATATTTGTAACTTTGGAGTAAACAAAGATATCATGCAGAAGACACATGAAGCACAATCCATAAAAGTAAAATTTATAAATCGGGCTTTATCAAGATAAAAATCTTTGAAAGACGGTGACAAAGGAAAAGGAAATTCACAGACTAAAAGTAAAAGAATACTAGTTTACATAGATATGACAAGGACTTATGCTCAAGAATATATAAAGAAGCCTTTAAATAATAATAGAGAAATTAATTTAAGATGACTAATTTAAATTAGAATTTTAAAAAGACAATTATTTTAAGACAGTTTATAGAAGATATAGTCAGCTATTAAGCACATGAAAAAATCTTCAGCAGCAGTCATCAAGTGAATAAGAATTAAAAAAACAGTAAGATATGGCCACAAACACACTATAATAGAAAAATTTAAAGTGACTGATATTAAATGCTGTCAAAGATTAAGAATAACTGGAAGCAAGCCTTTGAAAAACAATCTGTTATTTTCTTATAAATTTACACATACAACCCAACATAAAGAAAATATTCTTTATTCTCAACAGAGAGAAACTAAAAACATATCAAATTTCTATCATCAAGCACAAATGTAAACAAGCATGTGTATATGAGTGTCTTTGTGTGCATGTATGCACAGCATCTCATCCTTTGTGTGCACAGCACAGTGGACTCCTAGGCAACAATAAAAATCTAAAATAACCAATTGCTCATATATATCATTTGGATGAATCTCAAAAATAGTATGCTGAGCAAGAGGCTGCACCAAAGCCTTCGACTGTGTGGATCACAATAAACTGTGGATAATTCTGAAGGAGATAGGAATACTAGACCACCTGACCTGACTCTTGAGAAACCTGTATACAGGTCAGGAAGCAACAGTTAGAACTGGACATGGAACAACAGACTGGTTCCAAATAGGAAAAGGAGTACATCAAGGCTGTATATTGTCACCCTGCTTATTTAACTTATATGCAGAGTACATCATGAGAAACGCTGGGCTGGAAGAAGCACAAGCTGGAATCAAGATTGCGGGGAGAAATATCAATAACCTCAGATATGCAGATAACACCACCCTTATGGCAGAAAGTGAAGAAAACTAAAAACCTCTTGATGAAAGTGAAAGAGGAGAGTGAAAAAGTTGGCTTAAAGCTTAACATTCAGAAAACTAAGATCATGGCATCTGGTCCCATCACCTCATGGGAAATAGATGGGGAGACAGTGGAAACAGTGGCTGACTTTATTTTTCTGGGCTCCAAAATCACTGCAGATGGTGATTGCAGCCATGAAATTAAAAGATGCTTACTCCTTGGAAGGAAAGTTATAACCAACCTAGATAGCATATTAAAAAGGAGAGACATTACTTTGCCAACCAAGGTCCATCTGGTCAAGGCTATGGTTTTACCAGTGGTCATGTACGGATGTAAGAGTTGGACTGTGAAGAAAGCTGAGCGCCGAAAAATTGATACTTTTGAACTGTGGTGTTGGAGAAGACTCTTGAGAGCCCTTTGGATTGCAAGGAGATCCAACCAGTCCATCCTGAAGGAGATCAGTCTTGGGTGTTCGTTGGAAGGACTGATGCTGAAGCTGAAACTCCAATACTTTGGCCACCTCATGTGAAGAGTTGACTTATTGGAAAAGACCCTGATTCTGGGAGGGATTGGGGGCAGGAGGAGAAGGGGACAACAGAGGATGAGATGGCTGGATGGCATCACCGACTCGATGGGCATGAGTTTGAGTAAACTCTGGGAGTTTGTGATGGACAGGGAGGCCTGGCGTGCTGCGATTCATGGGGTCGCAAAGAGTCGGACACGACTGAGCGACTGAACTGAACTGAACTGAACTGAGCAAGAGAAGTCAGATACAAAAAGGCACACTATCAGCTTCGATATTTATGAAAACTAAATTTCCATAATATACCTGCTTGTTTACTGTGAATGATCTGTGTGGCAGAGAACTGCTTTTATTTCTGCTTAATTTCAAAGAGCTCTATTTAGCTCTGTAGCTGCTTCCTAGATTTCTGCTAATACATCCCAACACTCTTACTACAAGGGCCTACACAAAACATGTTCAACTTTTTCACTCCCTTTAAATCTTGGTGTTCTGAACTACTTGGATATAGCCAACCTAATGACTCTGCTCTGTCTCAGCTTCTTAGAAATATAAAACCAGGTACAAAGAACCTTTATAAAGAAACTTATTAGAATTTTTGTACATGTGTAGTTTAACAGCAATAAGAAAAATCTGATTCTGAATAAACATTTATTATAAAAGAAGGTAACTGCTAGCTTTACTAAGTTTTAACAAAATGATTCTCTCAGATTTTAATCAACACTTAGTAGCAAATTATTAATAGAAATTAAATATCAATAGATTATTGAAAATATATTTATGGCAAAATAGCTGTATCAGGAAAAGCTCTCCTATGCATAATTAATTCTGTTATAAAACTAATCATTTTTATAGATTTTTTTATTAATGTGATTTGAAGTTAATTTAGATAATTATGAATAACATAGTATGACAAATGTAGTATATCTAAGACTATAGCTTCTGAATATTTAAATTTAGTAAACTGACTAAGATAAGATGCAGAACTATATAGGCAGCAGGTTTCTCTCAGATAATAGAAGACTGAAAGTTAAATAAAACAAACATGCAACATTAAAAAATTTTTTAAAAAGCCTCATTAAATATAGAGCCAAACACTCCAGAATTTGGTGACTGCCAAACACTCCAGGATTTGGTGACTATTGTCATATTCAAAATCAGTCTCATTTGCTTACCTCTGAAATATTAATGCAAAATTTAATGTAGTTCTCTGAAAGTAACTGAGAAGACATAAATAGACAATATTCTACATAGACACATAAGTAGTGTTGAAGTTGATAGGAAAAATAAGAAGTAACTCAACAAGTAAAATCAATCTTCTGATATAAGATGAATGCATAGTGTGGTATATGACATGAACATTTGAAAGAATATTAAAAATAGATCTGTATCAATATACAAAATGTATTTAGTCTAAATAGAAGTGGGATTCAAAATGACAAACTGTCAATAGAAAGTGAGAAGACAGAGTATGAGGGCAAGGTATTCAAGACTCAGAGACTGAAGGTTTTCCATGCTGAAATGTAGGGTAATTTTGAAACCCTAGTTTCTATGACTGTGGGAGGCACCTAAGCATAAGTACTCCAAACAAGTTTGGCTGATAGAGAGACTGTAGTGATGTAACCATATCACTATTAGAAGACCAATGTTCTTCAGTTTCAGGAGGTGAAGGTGGGTGGGGAACCTCAACATTTCAGTAAAAGCAGCAGTATCCAGAGGTATCAGATGGTAAAGAATCGGCCTTGCAATGTGGGAGACCTGGGTTCAATCCCTGGGTTGGGAAGATCCCCTAGAGAATAGCATGACAATCCACTGCATGAGTCTTGCCTGGAGCGTCCCCATGGCAGAGGAGCCTGATGGGCTACAGTCCATGGGGATGCAAAGAGTTGGACATGACTGAGTGACTAAGCACAGCACAGCACATTCAGAGGTAGCCATATATACTAAAACAAAATAAAGACCAGAGAATAGTGGCAAGAAATTTAGGAAAACTGTCAGACTCCTTCCAGGAACACTTGCAAAGGAAGGACTATGTGAGATTATCTCACAGAAGGGATAGAGATATCAAGACCTAGTACGTCAAATTGAGTTAATACCTGCTCATCACATTTAACCCCACCCTATTCTGTCCCCAATTCAGCCTGACTACATCAGTAGAGAATGAAGAGTCAAGTATGAATATATTGTCCTTACCCTTCTTGAATCTGAGCATTTTATAAAAGTTCCATTATCCAGCATGAAAATACAAACAGAGAAGCAAATACACAAAGACACCACCACTAACAAAACACAAAAGACGAAAACTGCAGAGGGAAAATAAAACCAAATCTTTAAACACAATGCGTGTTGACCTTTGTTCCACTAGTCTTTGCTTCAGTCTGCTGGGGACATGGGTCAGTGTTTCTCTCCTTCCCAATTCATTTTCCAAGTTTCCTTCTAACACCCACTCTGTCTGATAGAAGTCTCAGGATTAGAATCCGTCCCTCCAACAGATGACTACAAGGAAATGTAGTGAATTATCTAAGTCTAAATTTAGATGTAATCTATGGTCATGAAGCCACAGTTTGGGCTGCTATTTTGCCCCAAATATCTAATGATTTCACATTTTCTCTTTCAAAGAGGCCAACCTTTTTCTCATCATTCCACAAGCATTTAAAAGATAAAATCTTTAAAGATAATGGGGACTTCTCTGATGGCTCAGATGGTAAAGAACCTGCCTGTCAGTGCAGAAGATGCTAGAGAATAGGGTTTGATCCCTGGGTCGGAAAGATCTCCTGGAGAAGGAAATGCAACCTGCTCCAGTATTCTTGCCTGGGAAACTCCATGGACAGAGAAACATGACAGGCTATAGTCCATGGGGTCGCAAAGAGTTGGACATGGAGCACAAGCACACACACAAAGATAATGACTCCCCACTTCTAGCCATTTTGTTCTCTTTCTGTTATGGCTGCAATATAGAAAGCAGATATCCAAGTTATCTTTCCTAATCTAATGGAATAGAATTCTATACATAGAACTCATGCTGATTTAGTTAACAATTCATTATTCAACACTATATGTTATGCTTATTCAGTGCCAGATACTCTAACATATTGGAAGTACACTGGTAACAAGACATAAAATCCTTATATTTATGGAGTTCCATTTTTAAAAGATGAATAGGCAAAATAATAACTAAAAATATTAAAGGGACAATTACAGTGGGAGATACAGACAAATAAAGGGCTGTGAAAAAATATAGATGGTAAAATATATTTTCTAGGGAGATAACATTGTTGAAACTCATGTTTAAATTACTTATAAAAATTAACTATGGCTAGTCAGTAGCAGTATATTTTTACCATATTTATATAACATAGTGTGAATTGAAGTGAAAGTATGTGGCAATATTTATCTATATATCCTGTAAAATTGGATAATTTAGCTCTAAAAGAAATGTATTAAAATTGCTGGGGTAGTTTATCAAGTATGATTTTTGTTTTTTGTAAACCTAGGCAAAATAAGAGAAATATAAGTTTCCTATTTGGTATATCATATTTTATCCAAAGATTTCTGGATGACTTAATTCATTCCCCTTTCATATTAAAGTTCTAAAAGCATAAGCAGCAATTTTCAATGTACTCCACATTGCCATCAATAGTACCATGGAACTTAAATGATAATTTGGAACAGTTCTGATATTTTCACTTATTGCACCAAGTTATTCCTATTATTTGTCTTCTAATATAAAACATAGAGGTAGATACAAATTTCTGATGACAAGCCTGTTTCTTCTTTTAGGCAAAATTTAGGATATGTTAAGTGATTTTTCTAAACATTCCATTATTTCTCCATATTGCTGTTTGTTTTTGAGATATAAACAATGTTTTTAATTATGGCTTGCATATCACAACAGTACAATGTATAGTTATAATGAGGAAATGATGGCCTTGCTAATAGAGCCTGAAGTCTCCTAATATTGTTTCTCTCTCCATTCTTCACAGCTCTCATATTTTAAAATGTGACAAGACACCATTTTCTTATGTTTTCTTCTCCACATGGTTATATAGCTTAAGTTTATTGTTTAAGGGAATATTTTAGTTGTTACATATGTTACTTATCCATGTATATGGATATATATGCTAATTGTATCTAAAATATAATTGCAAAAATACACAATGTATATGTATATATTCCATGCTATTAGAAATCAGAATAGTAAATAATAAATGTATTTGATAACTTATAGAACAGGCACAATTTCTTCTGTAGGTGGCTCTGTTTCTTCTTATTGTCAGTTAACCTATAAATACATTAAAAATTATTCAAATCAAGCAAAGGGATTCAACAAAACTAATAGAACCATACAGGGAGAGCCTTATTTAATAAATATATACAGTGGTATCTCTGCTTATACAATAATCAAAATAAAGTTTGGTATCTCCTTAGAAATAAGTAACAAAAACTTCTAGAACAATGTTTAAAACCCAGCTATATGCCAAGCTGAGCTTATTACATTGCAAAGCAGTATATTTGATGAAATATACTGTACATAACTCTAGTGTCGTGTATTCACAAGTTTAAAATATTTTATATATGTTATTTCATCTAGTCTTTAGAGCAGTATTAATAAGTGAGAAAGGATTTGCTATAATCCGGTTAACATAGATTTCAGTTGCGATATCTAAGGTCCAGTTATTTCATCCTTTGTTTCTCTCTTAATTTCATACAGATAAAATTGATGCCACAGTTCTTAATTTGTGCGTCAAAATATCTCTGGTGCCTGTAGCAGGCCAAGAACACCATAGAAATGTGTATGCTTGTTGAATGAGTTAATGAACAAAAGAGACAGTAATATTTTCTTAAGGTTCATTGCACTATTTCAGGGCTCTGTGTGCTGTATCACTGATTACCTACAGAGGTATTCACTTTCTACATGAACAAACAGAAAAGTTGATTGGGGACAAAAATAAAAGTAAATAAAAATAGTATTCCAATATTCTTAAAAAGTAATACAATTGTGTGATCTAAAAGTCACGTCCATGCAGCTAGTTAAGCAGTTGCTTCCTGAATGAAGGGTTGTTCTATTTTACTGCCACTGTTTCACAAAACAATCTGAAATATATGGCTGAAATACACACTATTTCAATGCTAAATATATATATATTTATATATAAATACATATAAATTATATATTATGTATATATTTATAAATATATATAAATTAAATAAATTAAAATTAATTAAATAAATTAACATATAAATTATATATATATATATAATATGTGTGTATATGTATATATAAGTGGGTCCATATGGAGGTAAAATTATCCCACTCTGCTTTATTAATGAAAATAACATCTACACTTTTGGTGGTGGTTTAATCACTAAGTTGTGTCCAACTCTTGTGACCCCAGGCTCCTCTGTCCATGGGATTCTCCAGGCAAGAATACTGGAGTGGGTTGACATTTCCTTCTCCAGGGGATCTTCCCGACCCAGGAACTGAATCCAGGTCTCCTGCATTGAAGGCAGATTTTTAGCAACTGAGCAACAAGGGAAGCCCTTGTCTACATTTTTACACAGGTAAAATTTAAAAAGAGTAAAATACAGACATTTTATCTCTTCAGTTCAACAAAGTTTAATGACTGCATACACACATCATCAGTGACCTAATCAGAAGGCAGAACATCTCCATCACTCCAGGGAGTTCCCTCATGCTCATTTGTTCCATTTAGCCTTCATCTTCCTAGAATATCAATGTGATGATTTCTACCATTGGAAATCAGTTTTTTGTTTTTAAATTTAATGCTAATAAAATAATATACTACATACTATGATGTGACTGATTTCTCTTATTCAACATAAGATTTTTGAGCTGCCTTGTTTTTCTGCATTTAGGTATTTTTTAAATTGGTGAGTAGGATTCCATCATATAAATTTAGAAAAATGTATTTTCCTAATCTCTTGTTAATAGACATTTTAGTTGTTTGCATTTAAGGCTTTTAAATTTATAATGCATATTTATTTATAATTGTATTTCTTAATTTGCTTTGAGGTTTTTACACTAGCTTTTTGATTTAGATATTTATGGAATTAATTTAAATTTTCATTTTCTAATAGAAACATTAAAGCCAAAAATTTGGTTTTAGCATTATTTCCACAACATTGCACAGATTGTAATACATTGTATTTTTATTATCATTCAATTGAAAATAATGTCCCTTTTGGAAACCTAGATTACATTAGATGTGTGTTAATCTTCAAGTGGGCTTCCCTGGTGGCTCAGGAGGTAAAGTGTCTGCCTGCAATGCAGCAGACCTGGGTTCGATCCCTGGGTCGGGAAGATCCCCTGGATAAGGAAATGGCAACCCACTTTGGTACTCTTGCCTGGAGAATCCCATGGACAGAGGAGCATGTACATGTTCCTCTGTCCATGGGATTAGGTATAGCCCTGGTACAGAGGAGCTATAGTCGATGGGGTCGCAAAGAGTTGGACATGACTAAGCAACTTTCACAATCTTCAAGTACATGGGTATCATCCAGCTAACTTCATATTTAATATTACAATTTTTCTTTTGCTTGGTCAGCAAATATGTACTCTGTGACACAGCAATCATTTTCTGAAAATACTGATACTAATTTTATGGTCTACCTTTTGTTGAAAGTTTCATGTTAACTCTAAAAAGTGCTTATACTGCTGCTGTTGGGTGATGTGTTCTAGAAGTACTGATTAGGGCATTTGTTTTAAGTACTATTGAAATCCTAACTGATTGTTCTGAATGTTTTATATGACTACTCATTGCATTCATGTTGATTAAAAATAATTTCTATAATTTAAATTACAACTGTGGATTTTTCAATGTTATTTTTTGCTGTATGTATTTTTCTAATTTTGGTATTAAATAACATGTTTTATTTCTGATACTGGTTGTATTCTCTCTCTTTTTCTGATATATTTCAATGTTTATTGTGGGCTTCTCAAAGATATAACTATTCTGTTCACCAATTTTTCTTATTATTTTATCTTTTTTATTTCATAGGTCTCTTCTCTATTTTTTCTGCTTTGAGTTTCATTTGCTTTTATTTAGTTTTTTTTTTTAAACCATTTTTAGAGCAGGTTTGAGTTTCCAGTAAAATTCAGAGGAAGACACCGAGATTTCCCACATGCACATGAATAGCCTTCCCCAATATTAGCAACCGCCCTGGTACTGTAGTACAATTGTCCTGAAGTAGGATGGTGCTAGTTATTCAATTTTGTTCTTCTCTTTCGAAATTATGTTGGCTACACAATTTTAGTATTGTACATTAAATTTGTATGGTTTCCAGTAAAAAATTTTAGAATCGGTTTGCTAATATGTAAAACATTATTTACTTGGATTTTGAATAGTACTGCATTGAATCTACACATAAATTTGAGAACGGCTATTTTGACAATATCAATTTTTCCTATCATCACTGTAAATGGATTATTTCTCCATTTATTTAGTTTTTCTTGGATTTCTTTCAACTGAATTTTATAGTCTTTGACATATATGTCTTATGTATATATTTTGTTAGATTCATACATTATTTCATTTTTTGATACTGATATAAATAATTGTTGTTGTTCAGTCTCAAAGTCGTGTCTGACTCCATGAACTGCATCATGCCAGGCTTCTCTTTCACCGTCTCCTGAATTTGCTCTAACTCATGTCCATCGAGTTGGTGATACCATCCAACCGTCTCATTCTCTGTTGCCCCTGTCTCCTTTGGCCCTCAATCTTACCCAGCATCAGAGTCTTTTCCAATGAGTCAGCTCTTTATATCAGGTAGCCAAAGTTTGGGAGCTTCAGCATCAGTCCTTCCAATGAACATTCAGGGTTTATTTCCTTCAGGGCTCACTAGTTTGACCTCCTTGCTGTCCAAGGGACCCTCAAGACTCTTCTCCAGCATTGCAATTCAAAAGTATCAATTCTTTTGAAAGATGGCACACAGCCATATTTTTGGTTCAACTCTCAAATCTTACATGACTACTGGAAAAGCCATTGCTTTGACTGTATGGGCCTTTTCCCACAAAGTGATGTGTCTGCTTCTTAATACGCTATCTAGGTTTGTCAGAACTTTTCTTTCAAGGAGCAAGTTTCTTTGGATTTTATGAATGCAGTCACACGCTGCTGTGATTGTGGAGCCCAAGACAATAACAGCTGTCACTGTTTCCACTTTTTCTCCATTTGCCATGAAGTGATGGGACTGGACGCCATGATCTGTTTTTTGAACACTGAGTTTTAAGCCAGGTTTTTCATTCTCCTCTTTCACCCTCATCAAGAGGCCCTTTAGTTCCTCTTTGCTTTCTGCCATTAGAGAGGTATCATCTGAATATCTGAGGTTATTATTTCTCCCAGCAATATTGATTATAAATTTTGATTCATCCAACATGGCATTTTGCAAGATGTACTCTGCATATGGTCACCTGATGTAAAGAACTGACTCATTTGAAAAGACCCTGATGCTGGGAAAGATTGAAGGCGGGAGGAGAAAGGGATGAAAGAATATGAGATGGTTGCATGGCATCACCAACTTAATGGACATGAGCTTGAATAAACTCCGGGAGTTGGTGATGGACAAGGAGGCCTGGCGTGCTGCAGTCCGTGGGACTGCAAAGAGTCGGACACAACTGAGCGACTGAACTGAAATGCATGTAAGTTAAATAAGCAGGGTGATGATATACAGCCTTGTCTTACTCCTTCCCCAATTTGGAACCTGTCAGTTGTTCCATGTCAGGTTCTAACTGTTGCTTCTTGTCCTGCATACAGATTTCTCAGGATTCAGGTAAGGTGTTCCCATCTCTTTAAGAATTTTCCACAGTTTGTTGTGATTCATACAAAAGCTTTAGAGTAGTCAATAAAGCAGAAGCAGGGTTTTTTTTTTTTTTTCTTTCTTTCTTTTAATTCCCTTGCTTTTTCTATGATCCAGTGGATGTTGGCAATTTGATCTTTGGTTCCTCTGCTTTTTCTTAGTCCAGCCTGTATATCTGGAAGTTCAGTTCATATACTGTTGAAGTCTAGCTTGAAGGATTTTGAGCATTGTCTTGCTAGCAAGCAAAATGAGCACAAATGTACAGTAGTTTGAACATTATTTGATGTTGCATTTCTTTGGGATTGAAATAAAAACTGACCTTTTACAGTCCTGTGGCTGCTGCTGAGTTTTCCAAATTTGCTGACATATTGAGTAAAGTACTTTAACAGCACCACCTTTTAGGATTTTAAAAGGCTCAGCTGGAATTTAATCACCTCCACTAGCTTTGTTCATAGTAACGCTTCCTAAGGTCCATTTTACTTCACAATGATGTAAACAGTATTGTGTTTTTATTTCAAATTCCACTCATCAGATTGCATGTATACACACACACACACACACACACACACTACGCTATGCTAAGTCTCTTCAGTTATGTGTGACTCTTTGTGACCCTTGAGTTGGAGCCCACCAGGCTCCTCTGTCCATGCAATTCTCCAGGCAAGAATACTGAAGTGGGTTGCCTTTCCCTTTTCCAGAGGATCTTCCCACTGAACCACCAGGGAAGCCCTATTGATAATGAAAAGCAACTGAATTTTTTTAGCTATTTAATTTGATGAACTATGTTAATGTATTTTAAAATGTTGAACCAGTCATTAATACCTAGAATAAATCTATGCATGATTTATACATAGAAATAAATGTATACTTATTTTCATAAAAATTTTAAAATGGATTTTACAAAGTTTCAGGATTTTTCCACCTATGCTCATGAGAGGTACACTTTGTAGCTTGCTTTCCTTATAGTATTTTGTCTGTTTTTCTGTACTAGGTACCATATAATGAGTTAAGAAATATACCTTTTGCTTTTACTCTCTACAAGGGAATGCAGAGAATAATATCACAGATAAAGAGAATGACTGGTATAATTTCTTCCTTAAAAGTTTGGTAGAATTCATCAGTGAATCAATCTGGGCCTGGTGCTTTCTGATTTGAAAAAGTATTAATTCAATTAATTCAATAGATTCAGTATTCAAATTTTCTATTTCTTCCTATGTGAATTTGGTTGATAGTTTCTTTTGAGGAACTGAACCGTTTCATCTAACCTATCAAATTATAAAGACAGAATTGTTGAAAGTATCTCTTTGTTACACTTTTAACATCTATGGGATTTGTAGTGATATCCTCTCTTTTATTTCTCCTATTAGCAACTTGTGTTTTTTGTTTATTTATTATTTTTAATTTTGCTGACTTTTGCTTTCTTATTATTTTTCTTCTTTTACTTTGGATTTAATTTGTTCTTTTTCTAGTACCCGAAGGTGGAAGCTTGGATGATTAATTTTAGATCTTTCTTCTCTAATACATACATCCAACACTATAAATTTTTAAGGGTTGTGTTGACTGTACCCCCAAATTTTGCTAAGTTGTACTATTCTCTTCATTTAGCTAAAATATCTTGTAATGTCTCTTGTCACTTTTTCTTTGACTTTGTGTTATTTAGAGGTTAGTCATCTAATTCCCACACATTTGTGGATGTTTTTAGTTAACTTTCTGTTATCTACTGATAATTTCATTGTGATCTGAAAGCAGATATTGTATGATTTATTCTTTTATGGAACAGAATATGACCTATCTTCTTGGTGCATATACCCTTCTTTACCTCTTGATAACTTTGTTTGCTTTGAATTTTCCCCAGTCTAACATTCATATAGCCATTACTTTGATTGGTGTTTGCATGGTATATATTTCTCTATTAATTTCCTTTTAATCTATATGTGCCCTTATGTTTAAAATAGTTTTTAAGGAAACATACATCCAGGTCTTGTGTTCTGAAACACTTTGACAATCTTTGTCTTTTAACTGTTGCATTTAGACCAATGAAGGTCAAGTGATTATACATCTGGATTAATATCTGCCATATTGCTTACTGTTTTCTACTTGGTGCTCCTGTTCTTTGCTTCTACTTTTGTCTTCTACCCTTTTTCTGTCTTCTTGGTTTTAACTGAATGTTTTATATGATTTTATTGATATTTTTATAAAATCTTAGCATATGAGACTTCTTTTTTAAATTTTACTTTTTTTAGTTGTTGTCCGAGAGTTTGCTATATACATTTATATTACAATTTATGCAAGCCATCTTTCATATACCACTAAACCACTTCATAGGCAGTGGGAGAATCTCATAATAACTGAATTAATTCTAATGCTTCTCTCCCACCCCTTGTGTCATTGCTATTTATTGTTATTTATTTCACTTACATAGAATTATTCATTAGTGTAGTAATCAGCTACATGGTTGCTATTACTATTTTGAGAAAACTGTTATCTGTCAGGTCAATTAAGAACAAGAAAAATATGTTTTTATTTCACTTTCACTTTATCTTTATTGTGCTTCCTTTCTTTATGCGGATCCAAATCTGATCTGTATTGATTTCCTCCTCTCTAGAAAAACTATTATTTCTTGGACAGCCATTCTACTAGCAAAAAATGCCTTCAATATTTTTAATCTGAGAAAGTCTTTATATCTCCTTTGCTTTTGAAGCACAATTTCACAGGGTACACAATTTGAGGTTGGTGATTTTCTATCATCTATTTTATCCACTAGCACCCTTAGTATATTAATCATAGTTGTTAAACTCACTCTCTGATAATTTCAACATTCCTGCCATTTCTAGTTATGATTCTTCCTCTATCTTTCTAAACTGTTCTTTGCCTTTTAGTACTCCATGTGATTTTTTCTTAACAGCCAGACATGATGTAGTGAGACATGGAACTACTATAAATAGGTCTTTAGTAATGTAGTGTGGCACAGGAAGGGAAACATTTTCCAGTTCTATAATTAGGTTTCAATCTTTTAGTCAGTCTATGCTTCTGAACTGTAAACCTGAATACTCACTGGAAGGACTGATTTTGAAGCTGAAGCTCCAATACTTTGGCTACCTGATATGAACAGCTGACTCATTGGAGAAACCCTGATGCTGGAAAGATTGAAGGCAAAAGGAGAAGAGGACAACAGAGGATGAGATGGTTGAATGTAATCACTGATTCAATGGACATGACCTTGGGCGAACTCCAGTAGGTGGTAAGGGACAGGGAGGCCTGGCATGCTGCAGTCCATGGGGTCACAAAGAGTCGGACATGACTTAGTGACTGAACAACAAAGACATTGTTGCGTATGGTGTTCTGTAAATAAATCTCAATTAGATCAAAGTATTTAGGTTTTATTCAATTTCTCTCTAACCTCACTGATTTACTATCAACTCTTCCTATCAGTTATTTAGACACAGGTTTTGAAATCTTTGGCTCTAAAGTGGAATCTCTATTTCTCTTTATGGATCCATCATATCTTTCTATATGTATATTAATATATTTTAAAATGTGATATGATATGCAAAAAAGGTTTAGCATTCTTCTGCCATTCTGATGAAATGACCAATTTATCATTAAATAATCATTCTCTTTATCTGTGACATTTTTCTTTGTTTGAAAATTATTTTTCCTGATATTAATATAGCCACTTCTACTTACTTGTCATCAGTATCATCAAGGTGTGTTTTTTTTTTTTGCATTATTCCTATGGTGAGGTAATGAAGATAATGGTGCATCCTTCAAAAGGTCCCATGCATGCACTGCCTCACTCAGTGCCCCCGACCCTGCAGCAGGCCACCACCAGAGACTCCTGGACACTCATAGGCAAGTCTGGGTCAGTCTCTTGTGGGGTCACTGCTCCTTTCTCCTGGATCTTGGTGCACAGAAGCTTTTGTTTGTGCCCTCCAAGAGTCTGTTTCCCCAGTCCTGTGTAAGTTCTGTGGTGTAGAGCTCTATGGTGGAGTTAATGGCAACCTTCTCCAAAAGGGTTTATGCCACAACCAGGTCAGGTGCATCAAGAGCCCCTGCCCACTGCAGCAGGCCACTGCTGACCTGTACCTCCTCAGGAGACACTCAAAGCCATGTCTGGCTCAATCTCTGTGGTGTCTCCTGGTGTGTGCAAGGTTTTGTTTGAGCCCTTCAAGCATCTCTGCTGGGTATGGGGTTTGATTCTAAATGCAATTTCGCCTCTCCTACCATCTTGTTGGGGCTTCTCCTTTGCCTTTGGACGTGGGGTATCTCTTTTTGGTGGGATCCAACATGCTCCTGTCTATTGTTGTTCAGTAGCGAGTGGTAATTTTAGAGTTCTCACAGGAGAAGATGAGTGCACGTCCTCCTACTCCACTTCTAGTAGGCTATCAGTGAGCCCAGGCAAATCAGTCTTAGGAATTGAAAACAAGACTTATATGAGTTGTTATAAATTTTATATGCTTCAAACCTAGCGGGGTCCAAACTGAGAAATTTGTTTGCATTCTATTGCAATGCCAACGTATTAACAGATGTATAAGGATGGATGTTACAAACCAAAGGCATTTGTTTTATATTTTCAGCTTCATTTTTTTTTCTACCCACCTATGTCAAAACAATTCTGAACAGCATGCTTTACAAACTGCTAGTGATTTCTTTAGAGAAATAACTTTAGAAGCAAAAGTAATTAACTAAGCAAATAAAGTTTGTATAAAATTAGAACCTATTCAAGTAGAACAAAATTTTTTGTTACAAGCTAGTAAAGACAGAGCACAGTTAACTTGCTTAAATTTCTCTCCACAAATATTAATGGATTTTGTTCTAAAATGGCCTGTGTATTCTTAAATAGCTGTCATAGTAGAACTGTTTCTGTGATGGGGAACACATTTTTCACCTTTTGTATCACATTTTTGTATGATATTTAAGTTTATAATTTCTTTAAATAAATAGGCTCAGGTATTAGCATGCCATGCATGTAGAACCAATGCCAACATAATACTTGGCATTCTTCAAGGCATGTGCTTTCCTCTATTTCCCATAGTTAAAGTAAACTGTCAATGTGCAGGGCCCAGAAGAGCAGCACTATTCTGGGTACAACTGTCTTTATATGTACTCATGAGTGGAAACTCACTAAGTGGGTCATTCTCTCATATTCATATCAGGAGAACCAGATCATGTTAAGCTTCTGAATTCAAATTTTAATATTTTCAGAGCTCTGTATACCATCTGGAATCCTCTCTTTCCTAAATAGGTTTAATTATAGTCATTGATAATTATTCAGTGAAAAACTCTTCTGTAGTATGTGGTATAGGTTTCTTATTCATCTCCCCATTAAGACTTCAGGTACTTCTGAGAATCTTGAGGGAAAAGCTGGGAAAAAACATGCTCTTGACAAAGAAACTGACTGGAATTGGTCTTTGTTGTTTCCTTTTTTTTTTTTTTTTTACTGAAGCAGAGTTGATTTACAATATTGTGTTAGCTTCTGGTATACAGGACAGTGATATCTCGTTATTCAGTTGCTAGGTCATGTCTGACATGTTGTGACCCCAGAGACTGCAGCACACCAAGTTTCTCTGTCCTTCACCATATCCTGGAATTTACTCAAACTCATATCCATTGAGTCAGTAATGCCACCCAACCATCTCATCCTCTGTCTTCCCCTTCTCCTGCCTTCAAACTTTCCCAGGATCAGGGTCTTTTACAGTGAGTCAGCTCTTCACATCATGTGGTCAAAGTATTGCAGTTTCAGCTTCAGCATCATATATATACACACACTACTTCAGATTCTTTCCCCTTAAAGATTATTACAAAATACTGAGTAGAGTTCTCTGTGCTATAAATAAGTTCTCATTGGTTCAGTTCAGTTCAGTTCAGTTCAGGTGCTCAGTCATGTCTGACCCTTTTTGACCCCATGAATCACAGCACGCCAGGCCTCCCTGTCCATTACAAACTCCCAGAGTTTACTCAAACTCATGCCCATCGAGTCGGTGATGCCATCCAGTCATCTCATCCTCTGCCATCCCCTTTTCCTCCTGCTCCCAATCCCTCTCAGCATCAGGGTCTTTTCCAATGAATCAGCTCTTTGCATGAGATGGCCAAAGTACTGTAGTTTCAGCTTCATCATAAGTGCCTCCAATGTACACCCAAGACTGATCTCCTTCAGGATGGACTGCTTGGATCTCCTTGCAGTCCAAGGGACTCTGAAGAGTCTTCTCCAATACCACAGTTCAAAAGTATCAATTTTTTGGTGCTCAGCTTTCTTCACAGTACAACTCTCACATCCATACATGGCACTGGAAAAACCATAGCCTTGACCGGATGGACCTTGGTTGGCAAAGTAATGTCTCTGCTTTTTAATATGCTATCTAGGTTGGTCATAACTTTCCTTCCAAGGAGTAAGCGTCTTTTAATTTCATGGCTGCAATCACCATCTGCAGTGATTTTGGAGCCCAGAAAAATAAAGTCTGACACTGTTTCCCCTGTCTCCCCATCTATTTCCCATGAGGTGATGGGACCAGATGCCATGATCTTAGTTTTCTGAATGTTAAGCTTTAAGCCAACTTTTTCACTCTCCTCTTTCACTTTTGTCAAGAGGCTTTATAGTTTCTCTTCACTTTCTGCCATAAGGGTGGTGTTATCTGCATATCTGAGGTTATTGATATTTCCCCTGGAAATCTTGATTCCAGCTTGTGCTTCCAGCCCAGTGTTTCTCATGATGTACTCTGCATATAAGTTAAATAGGCAGGGTGACAATATACAGCCTTGAGGTACTCCTTTTCCTATTTGGAACCAGTCTGTTGTTCCATGTCCAGTTCTAACTGTTGCTTCCTGAACTGCATACAGGTTTCTCAAGAGGCAGGTCAGGTTACATAGTAGCAAATATATTTAAATTCCAACCTTCTAATTTATTTCCAGCCCTCTCACCTTTGGTAATCATGTTTGTTTTCTATATCTGTGAATCTTTTTGTTTTGTAAATGAATTCATTTCTATCTCTTCTTTTTGTTTGTTTGTTTGTTTTAGATTCCACACTTATACAATATCATATATTTATCTTTGGCTTATTTCACTTAGTATGAAAATAAATGTCACTGTCTCATTCTTTTTATGGTTGAATAATATTCCATTGTGTGTATACACACATACATGCATACACATATATGCATACACCACCTGTTCTTTAACCATTCATCTGTCAATAAACATTTAGAATGCTTGCAAGTTTTGTATTAAATTGTAAATAGTGCTTATATGACCACTGGGGTGCATTCATCTTTGTCAATTATAATTTAATCCAGATATATGCTCAGGAGTGGGACTGTAAGTTCATATGTAACTCTACTTTGAGTTTTTTTTTTTTAAGGAATCCCCATACTCTTCTCCTTGGTGTCTGTATAAATTTATAATCCTACCAACAGTGTAGGAGGGTGCCTTTTTCCCCACATCCTCTCTAGCATTTATCATTTGTAGCCTTTCTAATGAAAATCATTCTGACCAGAACGAGGTGATACCTTATTGTAGTTTTTATTTGCATTTAAACCTGCTGCATTTCTATACACTAACAATGAAAGATCAGAAAGAGAAATTAAGGAAACAATCCCACTTACCACTGCATAATTTTTTTTTAAATCTAGGATTAAACTACCTATGGAGGCAACAACATACCCTCCAAAAGCTATAGGGTACTGATGAAAGAAACTAAAGATAAGGCAAACAGATGGAAAGACGGACAGTGTTCTTGGAAGAATCAATATTGTTAAAATTACTATACTACCCAAGGCAATTTACAGATTCAAAGTAATCCATATCAAATTACCAATGGCATTTTTCCCCCTACAGAACTAGAATGACCTTTGAATTCTCCAAACAACACATGATGCAATAGATGTCACTGTTTGAGATACAGAAAGATACCTACATGATTATAATAGAGCATTTGTACCTGATAATATAGAGGGATAGCTATTTTGATGACTCAAAATATATATTTCACAAGCAAAATATAACACAGTACTCAGGTATTGCATAATTTGATCATCCTTGCAGCCATTCAGGGAACATAAATAAACGGACATGAAGTCAATAAAGTGAATAATTTACTTGAATGCCAATGATGAAACCCCTCCCCAAAATTTTCACAACATAATTGCAGTTTTTTAAGTGATACCAAGATTTCAGTTACAAATTATAAAAAACTAAGGGCTTCCCAGGTGGCGCTAGTGGTAAAGAACCCAACTGCCAATGCAAGAGACAGACATGGGTTTGATCACTGGGCTGGGAAGATTCCCTGGAAGAGGACATGGCAACCACTCGAATATTCTTGCCTGTAGAATCCCATGTACAGAGGAGCCTGGCAGGCTATAGTCCTAGTCCATAGGGTCGCAAAGAGCCTGACATGACTAAAGGGACATGAAAAACTAAGAATCTATTTTAAAGTGTACTTTTAAGATGTTTATGAGATTCTTTGAATTAGCAATAATTAATCTATTTCATTCAATATTATTTTATTTTTGGTTATATAGTACTATCTCTCTCAATCATACTATTCTTTCCTTTATTCATAAGTATAAAAGTAGAGCATGTAGGAAGTATGGAGAATTTTCATAAAAACAGAATACTCTTTTTAAGGAAAGTTGCTTGCTTTATAAAGAACTGGTGTGCATAACAGAAAAAATGCAAAGAGGAGCTAACAGTCTAGCTCCTATATTTATATTTTGATGTGCATTTGACTTTTAAGGTAAAAAATATACATTGAATGCTATTTTTAAAGTAGTTTTCAATTTACTGAACATTTTATTCTATGCAAAGATCTTAATTTTGACAGTTACTACATTTTATTGAACATTTGTTTTAGATAATATCACAAAAATGATGGCTCATTATAGTTGATAATAGTGACAAATTTATAAAAAGAAAATGAGTTGCAAGGTCCATTTGCTTTAGCTTGTCTAATTGGTTATTAAAAATCATAGGAATTTCTTATAATATTAGTCATTGTGTACATGTAATTTCATCCCTTTATGGTAATTTGGCCATAATTTCCCTAAATATTCAATAGCACTTGTCTAAAACAAGTACTATTAATTTTTTTTAAAAATTATCTATTTTTAATTGGGGGATAATTGCTTTAAAATATTGGTTTGATTTCAGCCAAACATCATTGCTATAACTTTTATCTTCAAATTCCAAAATGCAGATTATGTCGCTATTCCATACCTATGAAGTGATATTAGTAACTATATCTATTGCTAAAGAACACTTGTAGATAATAAAAGAGCTGTAGAGATATAATCACATTAAATTCCTGAACAGTCACAAATGCAAAAAAACTCACATGTTCTCAGAAAAGATAGGATTATCTCATTTTTATTTTCTCATACAGGAAACATTTCTGTAAATAAACAAGTCTTTTGTAGTGTCAAAAAATTGCTTTGGCAAAAAATGTTACTACAGAATAAAAAATTAATTCATTTCATAGAAGACTGTTAAGCTTGACAAGCTTTATTCCAAAAATAAATAAAGGTCTGTCACTGTAGTTTTCCCAGACTTTAGCAGTCTTTCACTCAAGATATTATCTGTAATATCATTGAAAATAAACATGACTATTTTCTACCATGCATAAAAATATATATTTATGTTTATATTTTATTTCTATATACCAAGCAAATCATTTTGTATTTGTGAATGTTTTAAATTATGTAATCTGTGAGAAATAAGGAAATCTTACAATAACAGAGTGCATAGATTGCTTTGAAATTGAAATGTTGCTATAAGGAGCCTCACACAGCAAGATGCCTTTCCTTACACAGTAAGAGACCCACCTTTTGTGAAATACCCTCCTGCACAGGCTTCTAACATCGTGATCTTTTTTTTTAACCTTGCAGAAAGCCGCTCAATATCTACAGATTCTATGAAGCAGAAGCCATGCTGATTTCTGAAAGGTTCAAAAAGTTGGGGTCCAACAGGGTTCTTCTCTGACCAAATTTTTGCTGAATCCACTGCAGCAAACTTCCTGTGTATATTAAGTCTTCAGTGGAGAATGAATTCAGTTTACTGCTAAAGCAGCCCCTCCTTTTCCTACCGACTCCCTAATCCTTTCCCAACATGTTGAAGAAAGGAAAATCTTTCTTTTCTATCTTCTTTAGCAGAATGATAAATTCCCCAATCCAGTGGAATCTACTCTTTAAACTGTTTTAAAAACATATTTGTAATGATTGTTTTATTCATTATGTTTCTGTATAAATATCTCAGTGTTAGGCATGCAATAAGTATTCAATAAATAAAGACTTACCAAACTTAAAAAAACAAAACAAAACATATTTGTTGTATTATATAGGCTAGGGCCTCAGAAAAGCAGATAAACAATTGCACAGCATACTAAAACCTTCCCTGATCTAGGAGTTATAAAACACGCTATTCTATATAACTTAGATATTATCCATTTTTCTCTCTGGGCCTCAGTTTTATCACTTAAACAATGACATAGTAGAAAATGGTAATTTGTCATCTTCCTAACAGATTATCTGATTCTAAAACAGAACAGCTTTAACGTGAATCATTCAGTATTTTCTCTCTGGTTTCCTACAAACACAAAGTTGATAATACTTACTAAAGCCTAATTTACCATGGAACATTATTTATTGACCTTAGCAACTTAGTTATCACAAACCACTGAAGATATCTTCTACTAATGTTCTATTTTTACATGAAGTAATCTTATTTTGATTTTTGCAAATTTGAATATGTTAAGATATCTTCATTAAACAAAAATGTCTATCAGTGACAATGGTTTCTATTTTTTTCCCTAAATACCAATTTTTCACATATTAAAGGAAATGGTAAAATAGGCTGGTCGTGTATTTGTTGGTATGGTAATTCTCTTCTTCCTTTTATTCCCATCATGGTATCTTTATTTTCAAGGTTCACATAAGCTCACAGCTTTCTCAGATAATACCTAAGAAAACTACCATACATTCATCCATAGCCTGAATTTAGATCCATACATCCCACACTCATCTTTTCACATAGCTGTTCAAAGAATACTACTGTTAATATTAGGTTGGTATAAAAGTAATTGCGGTTCTACATCATTGAAATTTGCTGTTTGATATTGCAATATATTCATAAAGGTGGTTAATGGATATGAGACTGAGTAAACTATGGGAGACAGTGTAGGAGAGGAAACCTGCTGTGTTGCAAACAATGGAGTCTCAAAGATTAGGACATGACTTAGCGACTGAACAACTGGAATACATTCTTAAACATGATTATGTTATATATCATTTAATGCACATTTCTCACTTTATCTTTTTGCTAATGACTTGTTATTTATATTTATTTTAGACTAGCGAAATGATGTTAGGCAAAAAGCAAATTCCAGTGATTTCCTTACTTGAGTTCAAAGTGGGTTATAAAGCAGCAGAGACATCTCACAACATCAACTATGGATTTGGCTCAGGAACTGCTAATCAATGTACAGTGCAGTTGTGTTTCAACAAGTTTTGCAAAGGAGACTAGAGCCTTGAAGATGAGGAGCAATGTAGCCAGCTATTGGAAGTTGACAACCTCCAATTGAGAGGATCATTGAAGCTGATCCTCTGACAACTACATGAGAAGTTGCTGAAGAACTCAAAGGTACTCTATGGTTGTTCAGCATTTGAAGCAAACTGGAAAGGCAAAAAAGCTTGATAAGTGGATGTCTCATGAATTTACCAAAAAAAAAAAAAAAGAAAGTTTTGTTTTGAAGTGTCATCTTCTCTAATTCTCTGCAACAACAACAAATCATTTCTTGATCAAATTGTAATGTGCAATAAAAAGTAGATTTTTATATGACAATCAGGAATGACCAGCTCACTGTTTGGACCAAGAAACTCCAAAGCCTTGTCAAAGCCAAACTTGTATCAAAAAAAGGTCACAGGTCACTGCTTGGTGGTCTGCTGTTGGAATGATCCACTACAGCTTTCTGAATCTCAGTGAAACCATTACATCTGAGAAGTATGCTCAAAACTTGATGAGATGCACTGAAAACTGCAATACCTGCAGCTGGCATTGGTCAACAGAAAGGGCCCAATTCTTCTGCATGACAACACCCAACTGCACGTTGCACATCCAACACTCCAAAAGTTTGACAAACTGGGCTAAAAGTTTTGCCTCATTCATCATATTCAGCTGACCTGTTGCCAACCAACTAACACTTATTCAAGCATCTGGACAACTTTTTTGTAGGGAAAACACTTCCACAATCAACAGGATGCAGAAAATGCTTTTGAAGAGTTTGTTGAATCCTGAAGCACAGATTTTCACACTACAGGAATAAACAAACTTATTTCTCATTGGCAAAAATGTGTTGAATTTATGGTTCCTATGTTGATTAAGAAAGATGTGTTTGATCCTAGTTATAAAGATTTAAAATTCATAGTTTGAAACTGCAATTACTTTTTCACCAACCTAATACAACTCTACTTTGTACTGTTACATTTCCAATCACCATTATGACTTAGTAAAGATCACTGGATTGATTTCTATTTGGCCAAGTTAGAAAAAAAAAAGTTCTCATCTGAATAAACCATAGCATTCTATAAATGGGACTGCCCTAGTGACTCAGACAGTAAAGAATCTCCCTGCAACTCAAGAGACACAGGTTCAATCCCAGGGTGGGGAAAGTCCCTTGGAGAAGGGAATGGCAACCCACTCTAGTATTCTTGCCTGGAGAAGTCCATGGGCAGAGGATCTGGTGGGCTACAGCCCATGGGGTCAAAAAGAATTGGACACAACTGAGCAACTAAAAAACACTTTCACTTTTCACTTTCACTTATTTTGTAAATAGACACTGTAGGTAGTAACACAATGGGTACAAGGTGGGACAATGTAAACTAGATGTTTAGAATGAGCAATATGGAAGAAAAGACTAGAATGCTACTTTAAAATTCTAACACCATACACAAAAATAAACTCAAAATGGATTAAAGATCTAAACATAAGACCAGAAACTATAAAACTCCTAGAGGAAAACATAGGCAAAACACTCTCCGACATAAACCACAGCAGGATCCTCTATGACCCACCTTCCAGAATATTGGAAATAAAAGCAAAACTAAACAAATGGGGCCTAATTAAAATTAAAAGCTTCTGCACAACAAAGGAAACTCTAAGCAAGGTGAAAAGACAGCCTTCAGAATGGGAGAATATAATAGCAAATGAAGCAACGAACAAAGAATTACTCTCAAAAATATACAAGCGACTTCTGCAGCTCAATTCCAGAAAAATAAACCACCCAGTCAAAAAGTGGCCAAAGAAATAAACAGACATTTCTCCAAAGAAGACATACAGATGGCTAACAAACACATGAAAAGATGCTCAACATCACTCATTATCAGAGAAATGCAAATCAAAACCACAATGAGGTACCATTACACGCCAGTCAGGATGGCTGCTATCCAAAAGTCTACAAGCAATAAATGCTGGAGAGGGTGTGGAGAAAAGGGAACCCTCTTACACTGTTGGTAGGAATGCAAACTAGTACAGCTGCTATGGAGAACAGTGTGGAGATTTCTTAAAAAACTGGAAATAGAACTGCCATGTGACCCAGAAATCCCACTGCTGGGCATACACACTGAGGAAACCAGATCTGAAAGAGACACGTGCACCCCAATGTTCATCGCAGCACTGTTTATAATAGCCAGGGCATGGAAGCAACCTAGATGCCCATCAGCAGACGAATGGATAAGAAAGCTGTGGTACATATACACAATGGAATATTACTCAGCCTTTAAAAAGAATACATTTGAATCAGTTCTAATGAGGTGGATGAAACTGGAGCCTACTATACAGAGTGAAGTAAGCCAGAGAGAAAAACACCAATACAGTATACTAACACATATATATGGAGTTTAGAAAGATGGTAACTATATCCCTGTATGCAAGACAGCAAAAGAGACACAGATGTATAGAACAGTCTTTTGGACTCTGTGGGAGAGGGCAAGGGCTTGATGATTTGGGAGAATGGCATTGAAACATGTAAATTATCATATGTGAAATGAATCACCAGTCCAGGTTTGATGCATGATACAGGGTACTCAGGGCTGGTGCACTGGGATGACCCAAAGGGATGGAATAGGAAGGGAGGTGGGAGGGGGGTTCAGGATGGGGAACACATGTACACCCATGGCGGATTCATGTCAATGTATAGCAAAACCAATACAATATTGTAAAGTTTAAAAAAAATTAATAATTGAGTGATATTCTGTAAATTAAGGATATCAAATAGTACCAATAAAAGGCAGGGCAATTTAACACACAATAATTTTAAAAATAAAGCTAAATTGGTATATGGTAGTTATTCCTGAAACAATGAAAGAGAAATGCAATAGTAATGTTGGTTTTGCCCAATTAGTAATATACATAGCTTTCAACAAATGTATACACTAGCATTTTGCAATGTTGGAAGTACAGCCTGCAGAGAAAAACTGTCCAAAGTATTTGAATAGGCAGTATTACATTTCAGGAAATGGAAAGGCCACTTACTCAAAGGTGTAAAATAAAACTGAACTGATGCCGAGATCTAGAAGGCTATGTAGTCAGAAAACCACCATATTAGATTAGTGTAAAACATGCACAGTGCCCCCCAACACACATGCGTAATAGCACTTAAATGCATAAATGCCAGCGTGCAGAGAGACTTAATAGCAAGAACAGAGTAAAACTGAGAGCTTGAGTTATAATAAAATTAATTATTAAAATATACTTTACCTTCAAATGCTTGCTAATATTTAAAACTCTTTACTTTTATAAAGTTGAAGAGAAATGTTAAAAAATGATTTGAGTTTATATTGCCTTTTGTTGTAAAGTCACATTTGTTAAAAATGCTCTTTAAACTACTTTACACCTCAATAGAAATATTTTATGCAGAAGCTGTTAGTGTATCAGTGCTTCAAGCCCTGAAAATGCAATTCTTTTCATTCTAGCAGTTACTACCTGACCACTCACAGAAGACAGCTTCATTGTGCCTGATTTGACTTACTTAACAAAGAGGATCAAGTTATAAATGGTCTTATATTGATAAATTCTATTGCTGCTTTATGTTACATTTGTCAAAGGAAGTTAACCAAAAATGCATGCTAGATCTATTATAGAATTTTTAAAATATATTTACTTTATTATTTATGTTATTTCCCATACAATTCAGATATATTACAAAATAAACACTGTAATTGGATTGCTAATTGTTTCCTGTTCATTGAAACACAAGGGAAAATAATATCCTTACCTTTTACTACTGCAGGTTATTTTCTAATATTAACTAGTATTTACCCTTACTCACATTTTCTTCTTGATTTCCTTGATTTCAGTGCAAATTATGTCAACTCCCTAACTATATTTTCATGCATACTTCTTTTTGAGTGTTTACAAGTATTATCAATTCTTTATTTAATAGACAATGCCAAAGAATGTTCAAACTACTATACAATTGCATTCATTCCACTTGCTAGCAAGGTAATGCTCAAAATCCTTCAATGTAGGCTTCAGCAGTAGGTGAATAGAGAATCTCCAGATGTATAAGCTGGATTTAGAATAGGCAGAGGAACCAGAGATCAAATTCCCAGCATCAACTGGATCATAGAAAAAGAAAGGGAATTCCAGAAAAATAGCTACTTTTGTTTCACTGACTATGCTAAATAAAGCCTTTGTGTGGATCACAACAAACTGGAAAATTCTTAAAGAAAACTTAAAGAAATGGGAGTACTAGGTCACCTTGCCAGTCTCCTAAAAACCTGTATGCAGATCAAGAAGCAACAGTTAGAACCGGACATGGAACAATGGACTGGTTCAAAATTGGGAAAGGAGTATGTCAAGGTTGTATATTGTCACCCTGCTGATTTAACTTATATGCAGAGTACATCATGAGAAACTTTGGGCTGGATGAAGCACAAACTGGAATCAAGATTGCTGAGAGAACTATCACCAATTCAGATATGCAGATGATACCATTCTAATGGCAGAAAACAAAGACCTAAAAAGCCTCTGGAGGAGGGTGAAAGAAGAGAGTAAAAAAGCTGGCTTAAAATTCAACATTCAAAAAACAAAGATCATGGCATTCAGTCCCATCATTCCACGGCAAATAGATGGGAAAAAAGTAGAAACAGTGAGATTTTATATTCTTGGGCTCCAAAATAACTGTGAATGGTGATTGCAGCCATAAAATTAAAAGACATTGAATTTTAGAAGAAAAACTGTGACACATACAGTCAGCATGTTAAAAATAGAGGCACTGCTTTGCCAACAAAGGTCTCTATAGTCAAACCTATGGTTTTTCCATTCAGTTCAGTTCAATTGCTCAGTCATGCCCAACTCTTTGTGACCCCATGAACTACAGCACGCCACGCCTCCCTGTCCATCACCAACTCCCAGAGTCCACCCAAACCCATGTCCATTGAGTCGGTGGTGCCATCCAACCATCTCATCCTCCGTCATCCCATTCTCCTCCTTCCTTCAATCTTTCCTAACTTCAGGGTCTTTTCCAATGAGTCAGCTCTTCACATCAGGTGGCCAAAGTACTGGAGTTTCAGCTTCAACATCAGTCCTTCCAATGAACATCCAGGACTAATTTCCTTTAGGATAGATTGGTTGGATCTCCTTGCAGTCCAAGGGACTCTCAAGAGTCTTCTCCAACACTATAGTTCAAAAGCATCAATTCTTCTGTTCTCAACTTTCTTTACAGTCCAACTCTCACATCCATACATGACCACTGGAAAAACCATAGCCTTGACTAGATGGACCTTTGTTGACAAAGTAATGTCTCTGTTTTTTAATATGCTGTCTAGGATGGGCATAACTTTACTTCCAAGGAGTAATCATCTTTTAATTTCATGGCTTTTTCATTAGCCATGTACAGATGTGAGAGTTGGATCACAAAGAAGGTTGAGTGCCAAAGATTTGGTGCTTTCAAACTATGGTGTTGAAGACTCCTGAAAGCCCTTGGTCTGCAAGGAAATCAAGCCAGTCAATCCTAAAGGATATCAATGCTGAATATTCATTGGAAGGACTGATGCTGAAGTTGAGTCTCCAATACTTTGGCACATGATGCAAAGAGCTGACTCACTGGAACTGACCGTGATTCTGGCAAAGACTGAGGGCAGGGGGAGAAGGGGACGACAGAGGGTGAGATGGTTAGATGGCATCACTGAATCGATGGACATGAGTTTGAACAAGCTCCAGGAGTTGGTGAAGGACAGGGAAGCCTGGTGTTTATGGGGTTGCAAAGAATTGAACATGACTGGACAACTGAACTGAACAAATATTTTACAGTGTAGATATAAGAAAATTATTTGACCAAGTTCTAAATGTAACAGTCATATATTTAGAGCTTACTGAAAAGCTAAAAGTATAAAAAGGCAAAATGATAGGATACTGAAAGAGGAACTCCCCAGGTCGGTAGGTGCCCAATATGCTACTGGAGATCAGTGGAGAAATAACTCCAGAAAGAATGAAGGGATGGAGCCAAAGCAAAAACAATACCCAGCTGTGGATGTGACTGGTGATAGAAGCAAGAGCCGATGCTGTAAAGAGCAATATTGTATAGGAAACTGGAATGTTAGGTCCATGAATCAAGGCAAATTGGAAGTGGTGAAACTGGAGATGGCAAGAGTGAATGTTGACATTCTAGGAATCAGCAAACTAAAATGGACTGGAATGGGGGAATTTAACACAGATGACCATTACATCTACTACTGTGGGCAGGAATCCCTTAGAAGACATGGGGTAGCCATCATGGTCAACAAAAGAGTCCAAAATGCAGTACTTGGGTGCAATCTCAAAAACAACAGAATGATCTCTGTTCGTTTCCAAGGCAGACCATTCAATATCACGGTAATCCAAGCCTATGCCCCAAACAGTAACACTTAAGAAGCTGAATTTGAATGGTTCTTTGAAGACCTACAAGACCTTCTAAAACTAACACCCAAAAAAGATGTCCTTTTCATTATAGGGGACTGGAATGCAAAAGTAGGAAATACCTGGAGTAACAGGGAAATTTGGCCTTGGAGTACGGAATGAAGCAGGGCAAAGGCTAGTAAAGTTTTGCCAAGAGAATGCACTGGTCATAGTAAACACCCTCTTCCAACAACACAAGACAATACTCTACACATGGACATCACCAGATGGTCAACACTGAAATCAGACTGATTATATCCTTTGCAGCCAAAGATGGAGAATCTATATACAGTCAGCCAAAACAAGACCAGGAGCTGATTGTGGCTCAGATCATGAACTCCTTATTGAGGAATTCAGACTTAAACTGAAGAAAGTAGGGAAAACCACTAGACTATTCAGGTATGACCTAAATCAAATCCCTTATGACTATACAGTGGAAGTGAGAAACAGATTTAAGGGACTAGAACTGATAGACAGAGAGCCTGATGAACTATGGACAGAGGTTCGTGACATTGTACAGGAGATAGGGATCAAGACCATCCCATGGAAAAGAAATACAAAAAGGCAAAATGGTTGTCTGAGGAGGCCTTACAAATAGCTGTGAAAAGAAGAGAAGCAAAAAGCAAAGGAGAAAAGGAAAGATATTCCCATTTGAATGCAGGGTTCCAAAGAATAGCCAGAAGAGATAAGAAAGACTTCCTCAGCGATAAGTGCAAAGAAATAGAGGAAAACAACAGAATGGGAAAGACTAGAGATCTCTTCAAGAAAATTAGAGATATCAAGGGAAAATTTCAGGCAAACATGGGTTCGATAAAGGACAGAAATGGTATGGACATAACAGAAGCAGAAGATATTAAGAAGAAGTGTTAAGAATACATAGAAGAACTGTACAAAAAAGATCTTCACGACCCAGGTTATTACAATGGTGTGATCACTCACCTAGAGCCAGACATCTTGGAATATGAAGTCAAGCGGGCCTTAGAAAGCATCACTACGAACAAAGCTAGTGGATGTGATGGAATTCCAGTTGAGCTATTTCAAATTCTGAAAGATGATGCTGTGAAAGTGCTGCACTCAATGTGCCAACAAATTTGGAAAACTCAGCAGTGGCCACAGGACTGGAAAAGGTCAGTTTTCATTCCAATCCCTAAGGAAGGCATCTGAAAGAATGCTCAAACTACCGTACAATTGCACTCATTTCACACGCTAGTAAAGTAATGCTCAAAATTCTCCAAGCCAGGCTTCAGCAATACGTGAACCGTGAACTTCCAGATGTTCAAGCTGGCTTGAGAAAAGGCAGAGGAACCAAAGATCAAGTTGCCAATATCGGCTGGATCATAGAAAAAGCAAGAGAGTTCCAGAAAAACATCTATTTCTGCTTTATTGACTATGTGAAAGCCTTTGACTGTGTGGATCAAAATAAACTGTGGAAAATTCTGAAAGAGATGGGAATACAAGACCACCTGACCTGCCTCTTGAGAAACCTGTATGCAGGTCAGGAAGCAACAGTTAGAAATGGACATGGACAAACAGACTGGTTCCAAATAGGAAAAGGAGTATGTCAAGGCTGTACATTGTCACCCTGCTTATTTAACTTATATGCAGAGTACATCATGAGAAACTCTGGGCTGGAAGAAGCACAAGCTGGAATCAAGATTGCCGGGAGAAATGTCAACAACCTCAGATATGCAGATGACACCACCCTTATGGCAGAAAGTGAAGAGGAACTAAAGAATCTGTTGATGAAAGTGAAAGAGGAGAGTGAAAAAGTTGACTTAAAACTTAACATTCACAAAATCCTGAAAACAAAATGGAGTTACAGATAAATAGCCTGGAAACAAAGATTGAAAAGATGCAAGAAATGTTTAATAAAGACCTAGAAGAAATAAAAAAGAGTCAATTAAAAATGAATAATGCAATGAATGAGATCAAAAACACTTTGGAGGGAACCAAGAGTAGAATAACGGAGGCAGAAGATAGGATAAGTGAGGTAGAAGATAAAATGGTGGAAATAAATGAAGCAGAGAGGAAAAAAGAAAAAAGGATCAAAAGAAATGAGGACAACCTCAGGGACCTCTGGGACACTGTGAAACGCCCCAACATTCGAATCATAGGAGTTCCAGAAGAAGAAGACAAAAAGAAAGGCCATGAGAAAATACTCGAGGAGATAATAGCTGAAAACTTCCCTAAAATGGGGAAGGAAATAGCCACTCAAGTCCAAGAAACCCAGAGAGTCCCAAACAGGATAAACCCAAGGCGAAACACCCCAAGACACATATTAATCAAATTAACAAAGATCAAACACAAAGAACAAATATTAAAAGCAGCAAGGGAGAAACAACAAATAACACACAAAGGGATTCCCATAAGGATAACAGCTGATCTATCAATAGAAACCCTCCAGGCCAGAAGGGAATGGCAGGACGTACTGAAAGTAATGAAAGAGAATAACCTACAACCTAGATTACTGTATCCAGCAAGGATCTCATTCAGATATGAAGGAGAATTCAAAAGCTTTACAGATAAGCAAAAGCTGAGAGAATTCAGCACCACCAAACCAGCTCTTCAACAAATGCTAAAGGATCTTCTCTAGACAGGAAATACAGAAAGGTTGTATAAATGTGAACCCAAAACAACAAAGTAAATGGCAACGGGACCACACCTATCAATAATTACCCTAAATGTAAATGGGTTGAATGCCCCAACCAAAAGACAAAGATTGGCTGAATGGATACAAAAACAAGACCCCCATATATGCTGTCTACAAGAGACCCACCTCAAAACAAGAGACACATACAGACTAAAAGTGAAGGGCTGGAAAAAAATATTTCATGCAAACGGAGACCAAAAGAAAGCAGGAGTCGCAATACTCATATCAGATAAAATAGACTTTCAAATAAAGGATGTGAAAAGAGACAAAGAAGGACACTACATAATGATCAAAGGATCAATCAAAGAAGAAGATATAACAATTATAAATATATATGCACCCAACATACGAGCACCGCAATATGTGCGGCAAACACTAACGAGTATGAAAGAGGAAATTAATAGTAACACAATAATAGTGGGAGACTTTAATACCCCACTCACAACTATGGATAGATCAACTAAACAGAAAATTAACAAGGAAACACAAACCTTAAATGACACAATGGACCAGCTAGACCTAATTGATATCTATAGGACATTTCACCCCAAAACAATCAACTTCACCTTTTTCTCAAGTGCACACGGAACCTTCTCCAGAATAGATCACATCCTGGGCCATAAATCTGGTCTTGGAAAATTCAAAAAAATTGAAATCATTCCAGTCATCTTTTCTGACCACAGTGCAGTAAGATTAGATCTCAATTACAGGAAAAAAATTGTTAAAAATGCAAACATATGGAGGCTAAATAACACGCTTCTGAATAACCAACAAATCATAGAAGAAATCAAAAAAGAAATCAAAATATGTATAGAAATGAATGAAAATGAAAACACAACAACCCAAAACCTATGGGACACTGTAAAAGCAGTGCTAAGGGGAAGGTTCATAGCATTACAGGCTTACATCAAGAAACAAGAAAAAAGCCAAATAAATAACCTAACTCTACACCTAAAGCAATTAGAGAAGGAAGAAATGAAGACCCCAGGGTTAGCAGAAGGAAAGAAAATCTTAAAAAATCAGGGCAGAAATAAATGCAAAAGAAACTTAAAGAGACCATAGCAAAAATCAACAAAGCTAAAAGCTGGTTTTTTGAAAAAAATAAACAAAATTGACAAACCATTAGCAAGACTCATTAAGAAACAAAGAGAGAAGAACCAAATTAACAAAATTAGAAATGAAAATGGAGAGATCACAACAGACAACACTGAAATACAAAGGATCATAAGAGACTACTACCAGCAGCTCTATGCCAATAAAATGGACAACTTGGATGAAATGGACAAATTCTTAGAAAAGTATAACTTTCCAAAACTGAACCAGGAAGAAATAGAAGATCTTGAACCAGAAAGAAATAGAAGATCTTAACACACCCATCACAAGCAAGGAAATCGAAACTGTAATCAAAAATCTTCCAGCAAACAATAGCCCAGGACCAGATGGCTTCACAGCTGAATTCTACCAAAAATTTAGAGAAGAGCTAACACCTACCTTACTCAAACTCTCCCAGAAAATTGCAGAAGAAGGCAAACTTCCAAACTCATTCTATGAGGCCACCATCACCCTAATTCCAAAACCTGACAAAGATGCCACAAAAAAAAGAAAACTACAGGCCAATATCACTGATGAACATAGATGCAAAAATCCTTAACAAAATTCTAGCAAACAGAATCCAACAACATATTTAAAAAATCATACACCACGACCAAGTGGGCTTTATCCCAGGAATGCAAGGATTCTTCAATATCCGCAAATCAATCAATGTAATACACCACATTAACAAATTGAAAGATAAAAACCATATGATTATCTCAATAGATGCAGAGAAAGCCTTTGACAAAATTCAACACTCATTTATGATTAAAACTCTCCAGAAAGCAGGAATAGAAGGAACATACCTCAACATAATAAAAGCTATATATGACAAACCCACAGCAAGCATCACCCTCAATGGTGAAAAATTGAAAGCATTTCCCCTGAAATCAGGAACAAGACAAGGGTGCCCACTCTCACCACTACTATTCAACATAGTGTTGGAAGTTTTGGCCAAGCAATCAGAGCAGAAAAAGAAGTAAAAGGAATCCAGATAGGAAAAGAAGAAGTGAAACTCTCACTGTTTGCAGATGACATGATCCTCTACATAGAAACCCTAAAGACTCTTCCAGAAAATTACTAGAGCTAATCAATGAATATAGTAAAGTTGCAGGATATAAAATTAACACACAGAAATCCCTTGCATTCCTATATACTAACAATGAAAAAAACAGAAAGAGAAATTAAGGAAACAATACCATTCACCATTGCAACAAAAAAGAATAAAATACTTAGGAGTATATCTACCTAAAGAAACAAAAGACCTATACATAGAAAACTATAAAACACTGATGAAAGAAATCAAAGAGGACACAAACAGATGGAGAAACATACCGTGTTCATGGATTGGAAGAATCAATATTGTCAAAATGGCTATTCTACCCAAAGCAATCTATAGATTCAATGCAATCCCTATCAAGCTACCAACGGTATTTTTCACAGAACTAGACCAAAGAATTTCACAATTTGTATGGAAATACAAAAAAACCTCGAATAGCCAAAGTAATCTTGAGAAAGAAGAATGGAACTGGAGGAATCAACCTGCCTGACTTCAGGTTCTACTACAAAGCCGCAGTCATCAAGACAGTATGGTACTGGCACAAAGACAGAAATATAGATCAATGGAACAGAATAGAAAGCCCAGAGATAAATCCACGAACCTATGGACACCTTATCTTTGACAAGGAGGCAAGGATATACAATGGAAAAAAGACAACCTCTTTAACAAGTGGTGCTGGGAAAACTGGTCAACCACTTGTAAAAGAATGAAACTAGAACACTTTCCAACACCATACACAAAAATAAACTCAAAATGGATTAAAGATCTAAGTGTAAGACCAGAAAACTATAAAACTCCTAGAAGAGAACATAGGCAAAACACTGACATAAATCACAGCAGGATCCTCAAGCAAAACTAAACAAATGGGATCTAATGAAACTTAAAAGCTTTTGCACTACAAAAGAAACTATAAGTAAGGTGAAAAGACAGCCGTCAGATTGGGAGAAAATAATAGCAAATGAAGAAACAGACGAAGGATTAATCTCAAAAATATACAAGCAAACTCCTGCAGCTCAATTCCAGAAAAATAAATGACCCAATCAAAAAATGGGGCCAAAGAACTAAACAGACATTTCTCCAAAGAAGACATACAGATGACTAACAAACACATGAAAAGATGCTCAACATCACTCATTATCAGAGAAATGCAAATCAAAACCACAATGAGGTACCATTACATGCCAGTCAGGATGGCTGCTATCCAAAAGTCTACAAGCAATAAATGCTGGAGAGGGTGTGAAGGAAAGGGCACCCTATTACACTGTTGGTGGGAATGCAAACTAGTACAGTTGCTACGGAGAACAGTGTGGAGATTCCTAAAAAACCTGGAAATAGAACTGCCAAATGACCCAGCAATCCCACTCCTGGGCATACACACCGAGGAAACCAGATCTGAAATAGACACGTGTACCCCAATGCTCATCGCAGCCCTGTTTATAATAGCCAGGACATGGAAGCAACCTAGATGCCCATCAGCAGACGAATGGATAAGGAAGCTGTGGTACGTATACACAGTGGAATATTACTCAGCCATTAAAAAGAATTCATCTGAATCAGTTCTAATGAGATGGATGAAACTAGAGCCCATTATACAGAATGAAGTAAGCCAGAAAGATAAAGACCATTACAGTATACTAACACATATATATGGAATTTAGAAAGATGGTAACGATAACCCTATATGCAAAACAGAAAAAGAAATACAGATGTACAGAATAGACTTTTGGACTCTGTGGGAGAAGGCGAAGGTGGGATGTTTCGAGAGAACAACATCGAAACATGTATATTATCTAGGGTGAAACAGATCGCCAGCCCAGGTTGGATGTATGAGACAAGTGCTCAGGCCTGGTGCACTGGGAAGACTCAGAGGGATTGGGTAGAGAGCGAGGTGGGAGGGGGGATTGGGATGGGGAACACATGTAAATCCATGGCTAGTTCAAGTCAATGTATGACAAAAACCACTACAATATTGTAAAGTAATTAGCCTTCAACTAATAAAAATAAATGAAAAAAATAAAATACAGTCAGTCCCTGGGTTCCATAGAGGGCTGACCATACTATGTCATTTTATATAAGGGACTTAAGCGTCCATGGATTTTGGTAACCGTGAGGGGTCCTGGAATCAACCCCCCACAGATGCTGAAGGAAGGAATGGACTGTTACATCAATATATGACTAATGTCAGAATGGCCTTTCCTGTATAGGAATGCTAACACAAATTTTCAAAAACATTTCAACTACAAATATAACAGTTGTTCTGCAAAATTTGCATGTACTCCTCCTTCCTATTTGCTGTATTATTAAGTTATACTCACCCTCCTTGAACACCTGGTTCAAAATTCACCTCTAGGTATCCAACACCAATTAACTACATCTAACCCATCATTCCCTCTCTGTGTGCTCTCTGTAATTCTAGATGTTCATAAAGATGTTTGTTTTTGCTGACATGTTTTCTGTAGCTGGTAGTAAGTTGTCTCATGCGTGTTTGTTTTGTCACATTTTATAGACTGAATTGTCTTCATGATGTCAGGAAGGGCCTTTACAAACAGAGGATGAGCAGTAAATTATGTTGACTGACTGCCTGCCTTTACAGAACACAAACATCTCCTTGCTGCAGGTCAAGACTCTTAGAATTCTCGATGAATACAGATTCCCTTAATCACAAAGACAAGCCAAGAAGAAGGAAAATAAAGCACTTACAGCTTTTACAAGAAAAAAATAGAAGCAAAAAAAAACACCAAAAACCCTTCACTATTTTATTTTCTTCACGAACACTCTGATTTAGCTTGATTAAAGCCATCTGAAAGTATTTTTAAGATAAAGGATATACATGTATTCCCTATCATGACTAATAAAAATAGATGAAAAAATAAATAAAAGAAAAGAAAAATAAATAAATAAATAAATACAATATAAGATAAAGAATTCCCACATTGACTTCTTGAAAAGAGTATATGGTGATTTCGATTCCTATTTGAAGCTGCCATAATGCTTTGTAGAAGGTGCTAGTGCACAATTCACTTACTTATGTGGTTAGGTGAAGGAATGGCCAAGGAAGTGGTTTGTGTGTGTACCTGTGTGCCGGGGCAGGGGTGGGGAGGCATTCTCTCATAACACTGACCCCCTTCTACTGAGATTTGTGTAACTCCTGATTTATAAGAAAAAGCCTGTATAAAAGAGTTCATCTGTATAAAAGAAAAAGCAAAGCCTTGGAACTGAAGCAAAGAAATTATTAACTCAGTATTTGCTTAAACTCATATAAGGAAAGTTTGGCAGATCTGGTATGATGGAGAACTATTTTATAAGAGATCAATAAAATTTATAGGTATTTAAGAGAAAACATGTAGGCATGTGTTATCTAAATCTGGAAGCTTTGAGGGGAAGGTCCTGGTGATCACAGTTCTATGCTACTCCTACTCCCAGCTGCTTCTGAAGAACTGACCTATTTTCTAGCTCTAAGAAGGCTGCCTTAGCCTAGACATATCTTAAGGAGTCAGCTCGGCTGTGGTTCATTCTTGCTGTCTGAAGATTATTTCAAATAAGGGTGTCCAGTGCTGTCTTTCAAGCTTGTAGGTGTACCAGTCAGTCCACTATCAGTAAGACAGGGGTTTGGATAGTTTATATGTGTCAACAGCTAGGCTTTTTTGACCATCTACTTTTTCTCCCCTGGTCTCCTTTTTGTCAGTATAACTCTATTCCTAGTCCTGTACTTACTTAGAGCTTGTTGCAGGTTCACTGTGCCATAGAATATGTTCTATTTTACTTGGTAAAATCATTTTCTATACAGCTGATGATAATATACTCAGCTGCTTATATGGCTGTTTCCCTCACCAGATTGAGAGCTGAGAACAAGATCATATCCTATTCTTCTTTGTATCATTAGCATCTAGCAAAAATGAAGTGATCTATAATTGTTCTATGGATGTATGAGCAGAGTTGTATCCCAGGATCAAGGACCAAAGTGAAAATAATTGTAATAATTTTAAACTGAGCATTTTCTATGTATTGAGCATTGTTTTGAACTCTCAAATGAATGATATCATTTAATGTTCACAGCTATCACATGGAGAGTTATTATTATCCATGTCCCTGGTGGCTCAGTGGTAAAGAGTCTGCCTGCCAATGCAGGAGACCTGGGTTGGATTCCTGGGTTGAGAAGATTCCCAGGAGGAGGAAATGGCAACCCACTCCAGTATTCTTGTTTGGGAAATCCCATGGACAGAGGAGTCTAGAGGAGCTACAGTTCATGGGGTCGCAAGAGTCGGACACGGCCTAGCGACTAAACCATCACCACCATCATGTTTGGTGGTGGAGAATGCTGAGGCCCAGAAAGGCAAAGTTATTTGCCCAAAGTCACATAGCTAGTATGTTTTGGAGTCAGGATTTAAACCAAAAGATGTCAGTCTCTAAATCTCCACCACTACATTGTCTGCTACAGTGTCAACTTTATTAGTAAGAATGGCCTGCTCAGTGGGGAGCTCAGGGTGACTTCAGGTTTCTGAGCCCCATATAGCTTCATATTAGTACAGATATTAATCTAAATTATCCCAGAGAACTGGGGACTTACTGGTGGTGGTTTAGTCGCTAAATCTCGTGCCCGACTGTTGTGACCCCATGGTCTGGAGCCTGCCAGTCTCCTCTGTCCATAGGATACTCCAGGCAAGAATACTGGAGTGGGTTGCCACTTCCTTCTTCAGCGGATCTTTCACATCCGGGTCTCATGCATTGCAGGCAGATTCTTTACCGACAGCTTTGAGGGAAGCCCTAGTTACCTCAAATTTTCTTCCAGAAGGGCCAGAGACAGCTCTTAATTTGAGGATGAAGATACCAGTGCTGGAAGAGACGTCTATGGAATTGTGGGGTTAAGTTTAAGCAATTCTTTTATAATTCTCCCTCCTTGGACTCTGTTTATCTCCTCTGGTCAGTTTTTTCTGATGTTAGGGATACAAATCATGAAGAATGGGTCACAGGTGTTCTTGGCAAAGGGAGTATCATTTTTGAGGATCTTGACATGGCATATTCGAGGAGTACAAAGCTGCTCAGTGTGGCTGGAATACAGGGACTGAGTGGCAGAGACACTAGATGAACCTAGTGGGGGAGTGATTAGCTAATTCAGAACCTCCACAGAATTTGGGGTGAGTGTGGTTGGATGATCCTCAATATAAGTCATCAAATGATAATATATAGAAATTCTCTCCTACTTTTGTGAAAGTAAACCCCTTGAATTATTGAAAATGGCCATTTTGTTGAATTCCCTGCTATGAATGATTATGTTCTAAGGGAATTCCAGGGTGCAGTCAGGACCTCAATTATACTCAGAATATGTTCCCACAGAACATATTATCTATGAAAAATTCAGGACTAGAGACTTTGGGTCAAGATTATATAGCTAGATATGTTGATAGCTATAAATGTAGCTATTCTAAATACATATAATTTAATGAAAGAGATTAAATTAATGCTCTAATAGAATTAGTAGGTATGTTGAAACCTTCAGTCACTAATTACAACTTAATGAAATAATTCCCATACATACCCCATTCGTTTTAGATCTACAGTTTACACAGCAAATTATTCATGTAGCCACTAATCATCTGATTTCCCTATAACACTGATGAGATGGCCTGAAACTTGAAGAAAATGATTATTGAAATCCTCCAGGATACACAGGGTGCCCAAGATGGCTGGGCCTCCTTATTTTTCTGGTGGGGTGGTGGGAAGGTCTCCACATTTTGTGGTTTTCACCACAGATGCAGTGAAGTTGGAGGTGAAGGTGTGTTTGGAGGTGAACTGACAACAACAGGAAGGAAACTAGCATTTACTGAGTGCTGGCCACAAGTCAGACACCTGGCATTCGTTATCTTATTTGTGGTGTGTGGTTTAGTCGGTAAGTCCTGTCCAACTCTTTGACTCCATGGACTGTAGCCTTCCAGGTTCCTCTCTGTCCATGGAATTCTCCAGGCAGGAATATTGGAGTGGGTATTCCCTTCTCCAGGGGATCTTCCCAACCCAGGGATTGAACCTGTGTTTCCTGCATTGCAGGCAGATTCTTGACCATCTGAGTTAGGTGCTACTAATGACCACTTTAGAGATGAGGAGACTGAGACTCACGTTAGATGACTTGCCCAAGGTCACACAGGGAGTTAAGTTCTGGAACAGAAATTTGGGTACTGTACAGTTCTGTCTGCCTATGAAGTTATCACCTTCCAGCTCCCCCTTTACTTGATTTTCAGTTTTTTGGACAGCTGGCTTCTCCTTCTCTCTCAGGTTTTCACCAGAAATTGGCTCTTCTATTTGGAAATCAAGGCCTAATAGGGAGGGAGACCTTGATATATGTGATATGGTGAATCAGCTAGCTTTTCTGGTTCTAGAATAGGAACATCTCACCAGCTGAAAGGACTTAAGGTTATTGCTGCATACTCCACACCACCCCCCACACCACATCTTCCACTTCCCCTCTCTGCTGTCTGATATCATGTAATAATCTCCCCTCTTCATTCCTCTTCAACTGCAGAAAAGTGACCACCAGAAATAATTTCTGTGGCATAACTCAGAATCATGTACCATGAACCAAAAATGAAGTATGACTTTTATCAGTTTTCTTGATACCTAAGAGCCCCAGATAGGTTACAGGGGAGGAGGAAGTCTTTTTTGGGCATGGATGCTTAGGGGCAGCTCAAGCCTGTGTAGAGTGCAACAGTGAGGGCTATCTTTGTCAGCCAAAGGCCAGAGTAAAGGCAATGAGTGCTTGAGAGCAGGGACAGGGAATTCAGTTTGGAGTAAGAATTCTTTAAAGGCAGAGATCATGTCTTGTTTCTTGTTTCCAGGACCTACCACAGTGACTTGAATATAGCTTGTGCTCAATAAATGTTTATGAAACGTTCAAGCCTAAAATTCTAAAGGAAAAATGAGTATGTAAAGAGAAACATCATTTTGTTAATAGGTATCTTTTAAAGTAATTCAAGCTGTGAGAAAGCGAGGAAGCACAGTGGCCTTTTGGAGGAACTGTTATGATTATAGATGAGAATATTGGTAGCAGTTCCAACTCTACCATTAACTAGCTATGCACCCATGGATGGGGCTTCCCTGGTGGCTCATCTGGTAAAGAATCTGCCTACAATGTGGGAAACCTGGGTTCGATCCCTGGGTTAGGAAAATCCCCTAGAGAAGGGAAAGGCTACCCACTCCAGTATTCTGGCCTGGAGAATTCCATGGACTGTATAGCCCGTGGGGTCACAAAGAACTGGACACAACTGAAGGACTTTCACTTTCACTTTACCCATGGATAAGTCTCTTGAATATTCTGTGCTCTAGTTGCCTTATCTATGAAATTTAGAGGATAGAATGTTTCTAAAGTTGTTTCATAAGTTTATTATTTTAGTCACATGATAAAAAATATCCAGTATTTATTTAGCTCCTAAAAGTTTACAATGACTTATGTGTATTATCTCAGGCCTCCCACAATTTTGTGTAATAATATGATTATCTTGGTTTTATAGATGAATAGTCCAGGGCTTAGATTAAGGAAGTAATTTGTACTAAGCACATTTTTTTGGACTCAAATCCAGTCCTTTTTCCAGGTTCTACAGCTCATTGCACATTGTAATGACCTGTATGTAAATAACGCTTCCAAAGTGCTTGAAAAATCATTTGTTCCCTTAAGTCCTCAAGCATCTCTCCTCCAATTGCATTTGATTGTTAATTTACTCAGCAAACTCCTTTTGAAATCTCAAGCCCGCGGAAGTTGACTGAGGAATTTCACATTCTTAAGGTCTTAATTAATGAGGCTTTCCTTTCTTCTTCTGCAATGAGCCTGGGCTTTTTGGTTAAGAAAATGCATTTGCCCTACTGGAAGCTTCAGCAGATTATGAAGGGTTATACTTTTTAGCTTAGCTAGAAATGGAATCCCTGTGCTAAGTAACCTATCTCTATTACAGCTAACAATAGAAAGTACACCTGCTTTTGCTTTAATGTAGATTCATATCTGCTAGTGCATATATGACATTATGAGCAAAGAACTATGCACATACACCCACTTAGATACCCACCTAGAACATTTTGAAAATTATTTTGTCATTGGATGTATCAAATATCAAATCTACTACTGGACATTTTTAACATATATTAAAATAAATCATATTCCTTTATAACTTAAGTCCTCCTGGGAAGGACTATTCAGATATACAGTATTTCCCCAGGGCATGACACACTAGCTAAGTTTTCATAATTTAATGAAATACGAAGGGAGTTTGGCAGATATTACTGAACCTGTCAGAATTAACTGCATGTAAATTCAATTAGTTCCAGGGGAGGGGACAGCTTTGGAGAAATATCAAAATTCAATTAGCAAGTTGGGGTTGTTAGCCCACTCTTTGGGGGTAATCTATCAAAAGAAAAGAGTACTTAACACCTACGATCAACTAATTAAATACATTAGGTTCTGACGGGGTGATTTTTTTTAATGTCCGTCATCACTTAAAATCTATTTGGCCAGAAAACTTGGTATGAAAGAATTTTGATGGTCGGCATTATAAATTAGCACATCGATGGACTAGGTGTAGGCACAAGGTGTTTCCTTACTCTTTTCTTTTGATTGAAAGATTCTTACTCGAAAGTTTTGATTCCTTTTAATGGCTAATTTAGGTATGGCCAACAGGATGCTTTTATCATATGCTAAATACTGCTTAATTGTTAATGAACCTGTTTATC